>NC_050068.2:329032410-329332410 GCF_009764565.3 Dermochelys coriacea | reverse complement strand
ATACCACAATGCATCCGATGAAGTGAGCTGTAGCTCATGAAAGCTTATGCTCAAATAAATTTGTTAGTCTCTAAGGTGCCACAAGTACTCCTTTTCTTTTTGTGAATACAGACTAACACGGCTGCTACTCTGAAACATACCACAATAGTAATTCTAGTTAATTTCCTAGTGTAGAAAAGCCATGTTTTCTCTGCAGCCAGGGTAGCCTTGCTTGGGTGGAGTGTCCCCACAGCAAAGCCTTACCCATGCCAGACCCATGTAATTACATCCACAATAGGGCTGTACTACCCCTTGAGCTGGAATGGATTTCTGATGGGCTATCCTGTGGGTCTGAACAGTGCATTAAATTGAGCCACTCTACAAATTCATTCACAGGTTGAAAACTTACTCACTCTCACCTAGAATGAAGCTGCTGTCTGTGGCCCTGACATGAGAACAATACTTTATGTAAATAACTTCCAAGTGGAGTTATTCATTATTAATGCAGGCAGTCCTGCAGGTGAAAGCAAACAGCATTTGGCAATAAGAACTTTTAATGAGAAAGTTATTAAGGAATTCAGTCTACAAACCACAAAGTGATTCAAAGCACACCAAGCTGACTTCTTTGCCTCTCCATTTCCCATTTCTTTCCTGCCTAGTAAACAAAAATCTCACGTTGGGTACATTTATCCAAATTATGTTTTTTATTGATACCACCCCACAGCTTTAGCAGGAGACAGGTGTCAGCTTCTGGCAAACTGCCAGCACAGGAGGATTTCTTGGATGGTGTCACAGATCCTAGCAAGTGTTCCCTCATGGCCACTCACTAGGACTGCCATGAAGGGAATCCATGCTGTGTCTCTTGCTCCCCCGGCTATTTTAAGCCTACAGAGCATGAATGCAGTCCAGTCACTACCCCAATCTCAGGATCCCTAGGCACACTCTTGGAAGTACAGACCTGCAGCCTAACACTCCCTTCTGAGAATTGAAGCCCTATACAACTGCCTAGCCCCTCTGTGCACAATGGTGAGCTTTAGAATGCCCTTGGACTTAAACATACCCTCTCCTGGAACTTTACCCCAAAGATATGAAACTTTTTGTTACAGTTTAATTCTAAGGGGCACACAGTAGTTAACACACAAACTTTGCAGAGTCTAACACATTTGTGTTCTTTACTTAATCATACAAACAACAAACATTGCACACATTTCCCTTTCTAGCTCAGCCTTCCCTTAGGTGTGATTTGGGACCACAGGCAGGCTGTCCCATTCCTGAGGCTGTTCCATGACAGGTGGTCTCTCCCTTTTACCTAGCTTCTGTTGCTTTCTTCTACCCCACGTGTCCTCTTCCAGCCTGGCTCTCTCTATTCCTGTGAGTTCCCTTATTTAAACTCCTCCTGGTCAGCTGGCTGCCTTTGTTCTACTCCTGGTAAGTTTTCATTGCTTCTGTCTCCCCCTCTCCTTTCAGAAGAGTAAGCTAAACTGGATTTCCAAGGCTTGAGCTCGCCCACTGTTGCCAGTTGTTTGAACCTGAATAGTATAATTGAATCCTAAGCACCACTAGCCCCTTGTATTTGTCTGCTGTGAACCTGCTACAGGACCTGGTAGATCTTCATACATATAGGCACTCAGGATACAGCTGCTTTTCATAAACCAACTTCACAATATTAACCAAAATTCATAAATTGTATAAACATAGCCCTAGTTTGTCACAGATGAGATCTCTGTTCAAATGCTGTGGAAGTGCAGCAGAAATGGAGCAGGCAAACATGGGGTTAAAATGCACAGCAGAAGAAGGGAGGAGTTCCACAAGAAAGTACAGCCCAGGCAGAATTGTGGGATGGGACTGGAGGACTAACAGTATCTGGGATTGAGTAGTTTGCATTTTCACTGCAAAGCAGGCAGTTTGCCTGTCTGGGCTGAAGCAAATTCCAATCTCAAACCCATATCCTCAGTCATGCTAGCTAGCCTAGACTTAAAGCATCCTCAAATCCATGTAAAAGGTTCTTCTGTGTGGATGAGCTATTACGGGGGGAGGGGGGGAATAATCACTACAAAAGATTCCTCCCCCCACCCGCTCTGCTGCTGGTAATAGCTCATCTTAAGTGATCACTCTTGTTACAGTGTGTATGGTAACACCCATTGTTTCATGTTCTCTGTGTATATAAATCTCCCCACTGTATTTTCCACTGAATGCATCCGCTGAAGTGAGCTGTATCTCATGAAAGCTTATGCTCAAATCAATTTGTTAGTTTCTAAGGTGCCACAAGTACTCCTTTTCTTAGTACAATTATACTGACTTAAAATTATTGGTGTGAGATAAGAATCAGGCCCATTAAAGATTTTAATAAAAGAAGACACATACTAATCAGCATCTTCCATTTATTGGATTTCTGGACCCCAGATCCCCCGGGAAGAGTCATAAATACATGACATCTCTAAACTGTAGTTTTTGCATTTGGATCTCAGATTTAGCTTATATATATCTATACACCCTTTTAACCAGACTTATAAAATATTTATAAATCTTTATTCCTGAAATATAACATTAGATTTCTTTTTTTAAATACTGCAAGCTAAATTGGAATAACGATTTACAAATATTTGCATTTCACCTCTCTTTCTAAAAGTTTGTGAAAGATGAATCACACTTAAGTCATATTTTCCCATGAGATGCTGTAGAATTCTGTTTAGCTTCAGCTTTGTCTTCATTGTCAAATAAAGGTGTGTTTTAATGTGAGATTATTAATGTGAGTTAGCTATCTCACTGTTAAATTCTAGTGGAGTCAAGGCACTGTAGCTTCACAGTTAGGTGATACGAATCACAGACAGGGGTAGTGTTGACCTCACCTATCTACCTAATGGTAAAAATTACAGTATCTTGTCTCCACTAGGATTTTACAGTGAGATAGCTAATGTTCATTAGTCATTCCACTGTCAAATATATATATATTTATTTATTTGCAGGGAAGACACAGCCTTTATTTCCACTACTCTGCATCTGGGACCAAATTCTGATAGCTTTATTCCACCTTTCTTGAGTAAGAAATGAGGCCTGGATCTACAAAGAGACATAGGTGTTGTGATGCTAAACACTGTGGCACCTAAAATTTAGGCTCCTAGAAAATCACAAGAACATCACTGCAATCCACAAAGCTCCAGTTATGTCCCTATACAATGAATGGGGAGAGATAGGCACCTCAGAATGTGATTCTAAAAGCCAGCATGCTAGGTGGGGAGCCATGTAAGATAGCCAATGCAAGATGCTGATTAGAGGGGTGTGTCCTAAACTCAACCACTCTTATGGAGACCTAAGTATGGGCTCTAGGTCTGGAGTGCTGGGAGTCACCTATATCTGCTAGCAATACAGAACAGGAACCCCTCTCCTGGTGTCAGGCAGCTTAGGCACCTAAGTCATTTCTTGTAAGAATGAGTGAGATGCCTTCCTCACTCCACACAAAGTGGCTGAAAGAGGAGGTGGTGATGTTGCTGCTGCCATCCACCTTAAAATTTTAGCACAGTGGCTAGCGCACTCACCCAGGATGTGGGAGACCCAGTTTCAATTGCCCACTCTGCCTCGGGTGCAGAAAGGATTTGAACAGGGGTCTCTCACCTCTCAAGAGCACAGAGCAATGGGATAGTCTGACGCAGGGCTCCCTCACTCTCCTGTCTAAACTGTTCCCCTGTAGATAAATAATTAAAGAGTCACTGGAGCAGGGGGACTGTATCCTGCATCTCCTAGGTGGATGCCATAATCACTGGACTATAGAGTCAGTCTCACACATGTACTCTCTCTCTGGCCCAATGACTCTTTATTATTTAATCAACAGTGGAACAACTTCTACAGGAGGGATTAAAGGAGCTCCACATCAGAAAAACCCATAGCTCAGTGGTTACTGTCCACCTCCTGAGAGGTGGGAGATCCCCCAATGCAAACCCTTTCTCCCCCAGAGCGGTAGGGTCCTTAAAGTGCTGTCACGGCAGCGCTTTAGCATCACTGCCCCTTTTGTCCCCCCAGGGCTGCCGGGGGGGGCAAAAGGGGCAGCTGCCCTGGGGCCTGGCGATTTAAAAGGGTCCGGGACTCCTGGCCGCTGCCGCCATTACTGCAGCAGCAGCCAGAGCCTCGGGCCCTTTAAATCACTGCAGGAGCCCCGGGTGGCCTGGGCCAGGCAGTGCTGAAGGGCTGGCTGGGGGAGGCTGACTCCCCAGCCCTGCCCCTTCTGCCCAAGGCCCCACCCTTTCTGTCTGAGGCCCTGCCCCTTCCAGGGGTGTGGAGCCAGGCCCCCGTACCAGTAAGACTTTTAAGTTACTTTCACCCCTACCCACATGAGTGCTGTAACTACTGGGCTAAAGGTTATAAGGTGGATGGCAGCAGCCCCACCACTGTTTTGAATGGGACCCAGTCTGGTAGGCAGCCTTTGAGCATGCCGACCAGCTTGGGCCCCATATCTGAGTTAGGTGGACAAATACCTATCTTCCCCTGGCTCATGGATTCCTCTGCGGCTTAGGTTAGAGATAGGCTTCCTGGCACCTAGAGGGAGGCTGCAGTGTGCATGCTAAGAAGAATAAACTTAGGTGCAGATGGAACTTTTACCCTGAAAATTTAGTCACTGAGTGACCTACAGGGTTTGGCAGTTTTGTGGATTGCAGTGGAGCCTAAAACTGGAACTTTGGCACCTAAGTAGCTCTGTGGGTCTGAGCCTGAGAGCCACATTCTGATCTTGATAACACCTATAACGTCCGTCACACTAGATATGTACAGTACTATAATATTGTCATGCTTTAGAAATGCATTACAAATGCTGCACAACACAAGACAGTTACAGAAAGTCCCACTGAAATGGGTCAGAGTGGATACAATTTAGGTAAAATTATTTTAAAACATAAAAAATGAGAAATTACTATAGATAATTCTGATCTAATCAAGAAATGGTTCAATCGAGAATTAATTAGCACTCGGAGATAAAACTTGGAATATACAATATTAAACAAAATACAGAGCTCTTGGAAAGGTATTCAGAGTGTCGCCGCTAAAGAAGAGCTCTGTGTAGCTCAA
This sequence comes from Dermochelys coriacea, assembly GCF_009764565.3. NCBI lineage: Eukaryota > Metazoa > Chordata > Testudines > Dermochelyidae > Dermochelys > Dermochelys coriacea. Next base: position 329,327,376 of record NC_050068.2, on the reverse strand, counting down.
AAGCTTGTCTCTTTCACAAACAGAAGTTGGTCCAATAAAAGATATTACCTCGCCCACCTTGTCTCGCTAATTACACAATACTATTTATTTTCTGGACTGAAATGTGTTCTAGCCCCATTGTAAGGCAAATGCAGTATCCATCAGGGAATTGCACTATGCAATAATATTTTTAGAAAGATCATACTATGCTTAAGCTATTGTAAGAGCTGTAGCAACAATTTGCAATGTAGCTCGTTATCTCTGTGTTTTTGAACCCTAGATTCACTTCATAAATTAAAGTACCGCTTGACAGAAATTAGAAGCCAGACTGCTAAATGTATTTGCCTAAAGATGCAGATAAATGCTTTTTTGAAAATTCCACGAGGCACCTAAATACTTTTTAAAACTTTTGTCCCAAGGGCCAGAATCTCAGGCATACTAGGACTCCTTTGCATTGGTCTGGCCCTCTGAGGATTCCCTTTTTGTAAAGGGAAATTTCTGGAGATCACAGAGCTGGCTTTGCAGCTCTACTCCTCCTTCCTGGCCCCAAGAGCAGGTAGTATGTCCAAGGAAAAGAACATGTGGATGCAGTGTTCCTATGATCTCCAGAAACTGTAATGGCCCTGTGGCAATGGGTAGTCTGACCAGGTAATAATTTGTAATTCCTAATAATGGTAATGTGGACACTTAATGTAGGAAATGAAAACTTGTTTCTAAGTTGCTTTACATTTGGTAAGAATTCCAGTGTATAAACAAAACATGTATGGCTAAATCCTGGCACTACATCAGAAAGCCAGCACAGTTTGGGTAGCAGTGAGGGTAATGGCAGTTGTAGGTGCTTGGAACTTTAATGTAGGAGCCTAGATACATATCCAGAAGACTGTTTTGGCATCCAGGTTTGAAAATATTGGCCTTCATTATATCAGTATGTTTTGAAAAATAAAATGAATAAAGATACAACACTCTAGTTTACATATATTTAAAAATTCTAAAACAAGGGTGGGAGCTGGTTTAAACAATTTTTCATTAGGTTTCTCAGACTTGCTATTGTCACATTCCTGTAAAATGAATGCCTCCAAAGACGAGTCTATCCGACTGAGCAAGTGGCAGTTTTCTTCTAATAATTCTAGCAATCTAGTATAATTAAAGGTAGAATCTGGAATCAATTTAGGTCACTTCATTGTATTGGGAGTAGACGATGTCAGGTCTGGAGTTTGGAATATAGGCAGGTCACCTCTCTTAAATTCCTGGGCCTTTCAAAACCTTTAAGTTTCAAATGTACTAATATACATTTTGCTTCTCTTCCTTTTGGTATATACACAACACTTTTCTTTGATTCCCATACTCATTAAACAACAAGACTCTATCCCATAATTTTAAAAAAGTTACCCCAAAAGCGGGGCAAAATAAAATAAATTGTACTTATCCAAATCAAGAATTCTTAGAAAATTGGATTAAAGATCTGGCTGCTAGTGCTGGTTGCTTGGCAGTTTCTTCTCTTTGCTTTCTATATTCCTACACTTTCATAAATGTAATTACATAATAGAAGTATGTATCTTATTACTGTATTTACTTGTATTTTTACTTTCTTATTATTTATTCTTACCCTCTTATTTTACCTACTCTTTTATTTAATTCTTATTTTTAACTGATTATTAACTTGTAGCTATCTTTTGTATGTAACTTTCTCATTTTGTTACATTTTTATATTATCTCTCTTTCTCTCAGAAGTCTTGCTCTTATACGAGAAAAGAAAAAGCTAGGGCGCAAATTCTGCCTCTTTACTCTCATTGAGTACTCTTACTCTGTGAGAAGTCCTATGAAATAATTGGGCCGAATCACCCCATCCTATTGTAAAACACATGGAGGAGGGGATTTGGGGAAAAGATATATCTGCGACAATTCTCTTGCTGAGATCCCTCCACAATTTTCCATTGGGAGAGGATGGGTTTTCTATGCACCCCATGCAGAAACCATGAATATTAAGGAATCTGTAGGAAATACAGAACCATAGGGAAAAAGACTTGTGCTTCCACAGCTGCTCTGGACCTCAGCAAACCATCTCCTCCCAGTGCTGGTGCTAGCCCATTAGGGGCCCTAAGCAGGAATAATTAATAGGGAGTTCCCTTGAGCTGTTGGGGCCCTAAGCAATTGCTTAATCTGCTTATGCCTAGCGTCAGCTCTGTTCCTCCCATCCCTGGCACTACAACTTCATTGATGTGATGCAACCAATAACTCTCTCTGCCACAGCTGTCCCTAGGAGCCATGGAAGGAGACTCCATGGAAGAAAGAATAAAACCCTAAGATATATTATCTTTTCCAGGTAAGCTTCACAGGGCTGGAGGGAGACACTGTCCATCCTCCCAGCCTGCCAATTCCTGCCTTCAGCTCAACCAATCTCTGTCCCCTCCTCTACTGTGGACCAAGGACCCATGGAGTTTCTTCCATGGGGTTGGGGGAGAAGAGGGAGAAAAACTGTGACATGGAAGTGGCAGACCCTGGGATGGGAACAGCTGCATGAAGATCTCAGTGGGTGATGAACCCACCCCACAGAATTACTTAGAGTGAAGAATTATTTCATGTGAGCAAAAGTGACAGAATCTGGCCCTCACTGCATCAGAAGTTAATAGACCCTAACATTTCCTCCAAAAGTTGTATAACGTTTTTCACATCTTCTGTTTTATTGGAAAGAGATTCACTCCTGTGTAGATGGCCAGCACAAGGCATAAAATCATAAGCAGGGGCAGATGTAGCCTCATAATTCAATGGATGCACTATATTAAACTGCTGAGAGGGCACCGACCACCTGCACAGCATCCTCCATCCTGGCACCAGAATCCTAATCATAGCCTGGTGTGGTGGGGAGACCCCAGGGTGGAGGAGGGGTTAGAAACTGAGTCCACCCCACTCTTACCCTGCACTGGTGGCTTCTGTTCTGCGGGGCTGGGTCCTACTCCCTGCTCCTGTCATTGTGACCTGGCATCTGGGGCTACAGCGCCAAGCAGGTTTGGCAGAGGGGCAGCTCTGGGGGGGCGTGGACAGGAGTAAGGGGAGGTGCAAGGTAAAAAGTTTGGGGACCACTTCTCTAAGATAAAATATTTTGGGGCCTTTCCCCCCCACAACACAATAGTTAATAGGGGCCCCCTTAAGCAGCTTAATCCTTCACAATAGGGCTTCTGTGACTCAATTATGGTATAATTGACAAGTCTAAGGACTTTGACTTACTCCGTTTCAAGCTTCAGTATTTTTGACTAGCTTCCTCGTATTTTTTTTTTAATTTCTTCTTTATGAACTACCCAACCAGTATGGGCCTCTAGAAACCCTTAATTCAGCCCATCTTCAATTCCATTAGCATCAAGTACCTTGAATACAGAAGGTCTAATCATCCTGGGTCATGTGCACCAGCATCCCGCATGCATGTGAAGCAAAAGATTGAAGTTAAATATAGTATCCAACATAGACAATAATAACAGATATTAACCATGATCATTATAAAAATGAAATACATGAGGGCTTCCAAGGGAAGGCTCGAATTGAACATTATAAAAATGCCAATGTTCCAGCAAAATAGTGCAGCTAACACATTTCTACTTATTTAGGCAATTATTATAAAATATTTGACATAAATTCTGCAACTTCAAGAGAAATAATCACAGTCTCTATCTTTCATTTCTATGCTGCATTTCCTGTAATCATTTATATTTTTAATAACTAACATTTTGACCATTCTTGTAGTTATTTTAAAACATAGAACGATAGTTATAATTTTAAATTGAAGTTAACCTTGTTTATTCTTTCATTTCAAACACCTAAAAAGTCACTTCCAACTACAGTCCTTTGTCTCAATATAGGGCACAAGGGCAAAATCCCAAATTATTAACATTTTACAATTTTTCTGTAAATTGTAAATTCTGCCTGCCGGGGCCTGTATCCAAAATGTTACAGAGGGATTGTCAAGGATCATCCAGCCATCTGACTACTACCCCATGCTACTCATCCATGTTGGCACTAATGATACTACAAGGTATGACCCTGAGTAGATCAAGTGACTACAGGGATCTGGGAGTAAGGAGCTGGGGACGCAGGTGGTGTTCTCCTTGATCCTTCTGGACAAGGATCGGGCCCAGGCAGAGACAGATGCATCCTGGAAGTGAATGCTTGTCTGCAAGCATATTGTATTACACGACTGGAATATTGGTATAGAAGGGTACAGTTTGCTCAGGAAGGATAGACAGGGAAAAAAGGAAGCAGGCATTGCCTTACATATCAAAAATGTGTATACTTGGACTGAAGTTGAAAAGGAAATCGGAGACAGACTTGTTGAATGTCTCTGGGTAAGTATAAAAGGGGTAAAAAACCCCAGGGTGATGCCATAGTAGGGGTCTACTACAGACCACCTAACCAGGAAAAAGTGGTGGATGAGGCTTTTTATAAACAACTAACAAAATCATCCAAAGCACAGGTCTTGATGGTGATGGGGGACTTCAACTACCCATACATAGAATCATAGAATCACAGGACTGGAAGGGACCTCGAAAGGCCATCTAGTCCAGTCCCCTACACTCATGGCAGGACTAACTATTATCTGGACCATTCCTGACAGGTGTTTGTCTAGCCTGTTGTTAAAAATCTCCAGTGATGAAGATTCCACAGCCTCCCTAGGCAATTCATTCCAGTGCTTAACCACCCTGACAGGAAGTTTTTCCTAATGTCCAACCTAAATCTCCCTTGCTGCAATTTAAGCCCATTGCTTCTTGTTCTATCCTCAGAGGTTAAGAAGAACAATACTTCTCCTTGTAACAACCTTTTATGTCTTCTCTTTTTCAGACTAAACAAACCCATTTTTTTCAATCTTCCCTCATAGGTCATGTTTTCTAGACCTTCATAATTTTTGTTGCTCTTCTATGAACTTTCTCCAATTTGTCCACACCTTATATGAAATGTAATGCCCAGAACTGGACACAATACTCCAGCTGAGGCCTAATCAGTGCGGAGTTGAGTGAAAGAACTACTTCTTGTGTCTTGCTTACAACACTCCTGCTAATGCATCCCAGAATGACGATCACTTTTTTTGCAACAGCGTTACACTGTTGACTCATATTTAGCTTGTGGTCCACTATGACCCTCAATTCCCTTTCCACAGTACTTCCTAGGCAGTCATTTCCCATTTTGTATGTGTGCAACTGATTGTTCCTTCCTTAATGGAGTACTTTGCATTTGACCTTATTGAATTTCATCCTATTTACTTCAGACCATTTCTCCAGTTTCTTCAAATCATTTTGAATTTTAATCCTATCCTCCAAAGCTCTTTCAACCCCTCCCAGCTTGGTATCGTCTGCAAACATTATAAGTGTACTCTCTATGCCATTATCTAAACATTGATGAAAATACTGAACAGAACTGGACCCAGAACTGATCCCTATGGGACCCCACTCGATATACCCTTCCAGCATGACTGTGAACCACTGATAACTACTCACTGGGAATGGTTTTCCAATCAGTTTTGCACCCACCTTATAGTAGCTCCATCTAGGTTGATTTTCCCTAGTTTGTTTATGAGAAGGTCATGCAAGACAGTATCAAAAGCTTTACTAAATTCAAGATATACCATGTCTACCACTTCACCCCATCCACAAAGCTTGTTACCCTATCAAAGAAAGCTATCAGGTTGGTTTGACATGATTTGTTCTTGACAAATCCATGCTGACTGTTACTTATCTCCTTATTATCTTCTAGATGTTTGCAAAATTGATTGCTTAATTATTTGCCCCATTATCTTTCCTGGTACTGAAGTTAAGCTGACTGGTCTGTAATTCCCGAGGTTGTTCTTATTTCCCTTTTTATAGATTGGCACTATATTTGCCCTTTCCCAGTCTTCTGGAATCTCTCCTGTCTTCCATGACTTTTCAAAGATAATTGCTAATGGCTCAGATATACCCTCAGTCAGCTCCTTGAGTATTCTAGGACGCATTTCATCAGGCCCTGGTGACCTGAAGACATCTAATTTGTCTAAGTAATTTTTAACTTGTTCTTTTCCTATTTTAGCCTCTAATCCTACCTCATTTTCACTGGCATTCACTATGTTAAACGTCCAATCACCACCAACCTTCTTGGCAAAAACCAAAACAAAGAAATCATTAAGCACCTCTGCCATTTTCACATTTTCCACATCTGTTGGGAAAATGACACATCAGGGCACAGACTATCCAACATGTTCTTGAAATGTATTGGAGACAATTTTTTATTTCAGAAGTTGAGTCCCCCACAAGTGCTGTAAGGCAGTGACTTTGGGAAGTTCTAGCAGAGGTGATTCCACCAAGTCCTATTCATTCTCTCTGTGATGCAGGCGACCAAGTGCCAGCTCATGCTGAAGCCCCAGGTCAATTCACTTGTATATTAGTATAGATCAAAGTAATTGTTAAATGTGTAAGTGTATTTGGTGTTTAAACTTCATGAAAACTAATGGGATGTTACATACATTGTTTTCACTTATCTGTCTCCTGTTATAATGTAATAGCATACATTTACATTGTGTATACCCCTGTAAATAAATAACCCATCAAGCAAGAAGGAAGCCAGTGGAATGCAAATGAAGAACTTTAACAGAAAAGTACTAACATCAAAGCAAGAGGTCATTGTGTGTAATGATCAGAGGTCAAAGACTCAAAATGCATTCCTCACTCTCTGTCATCAAAGGAAAAGCCCTTGTGGGTAGTGACCCTGTCAGCTTGTTTTCTGTGAGAAGAAACTATAAGAATGGATTCAAGGAAAGATCCTGCATCTCTGGATTCTTTGGACTCTTACAGGGAAGTGAACTAGATGCAAAGCAGAGCTCTCCAGAGACAATCTGAGTTCCCTGAAAAGACTTTTGGGAAACTTGGCAATTTATTACACCATGGCCACCATTTGGATTCACCTGTACATATGTTTTACCTGCTTTAACCTCTCAATACTGCTCATTTTTCTTAGCTAATAAACATGTAATTAGTTTACTATAGAATTGGCTGCCAAAATTGTCTTTGGTGTAAGATCATAAAATCATAGAACTGGAAGGGACCTCGAGAGGTCATCTAGTCCAGTCCCCTGCACTTAAGGCAAGACTGAGTATTATCTAGACCATCCCTGACAGGTGTTTGTCCAACCTGCTGTTAAAAATCTCCCGTGATGGAGATTCCACAACCTACCTAGGCAATTTATTCCAGTGCTTAACCATTCTGACAGTTAGGAAGCTTTTCCTAATGTCCAACGTAAACTGCCCTTCCTGCAATTTAAGCCCATTGCTTCTTGCCCTATCTTCAGAGGTTAAAGAAGAACATTTTTTTCTCCCTCTTTCTTATAACAGCCTTTTATGTACTTGAAAACTGTTATCATGACCCCTCACAGTCTTTTCTTCTCCATATCTGGAGTTCCAATTGATCTGGGGTAAGTAACTGGTCTCTTGGAACTGGGAGCAACCTGATATGGTGTGATTTTTGGTTTAGTGACCTTTTATCACAAAGTTCAGTTTGTCTGAGTGGCAAGATAGACTGGAGAGTCTGAGGGAACTGTCGGTCACTTCATGGTAAGACTGGTATAGTGATGCAGGAGTTCATATTTGTTACTGGCTTGGTGAAATCTAATTATAGAATACACCACCAGTCTGGGATATCTGCCCTGTTTTCTGACAGTCTGTCCTAAGGTAGGCACTCACATTTGTGAGCCACTCCAGACAGTATGACCTTCTCTACCTGTCAAGGTAGAGGAGATGACATGATCCACAATGTCAATTTTTAAGTATAATTTTATGATACTCAAATGTTAAGAATCAGGAATTTTGTAGCATATCAAAACAGATATCTAAAGCAAGAAAATACTTTGTTTCCAAAAGAAAAATCAAAGTAAAATAAATCAGAGCTCAAAATAAACTTCATACTCTATCTGTGCACATGAATATTATCATTTTGCTTATGTTATTATGCATAAGCTACTTTTGCCAAGGACTACTTACTTTGCTCCGCTATTAATATCACTGCAACTTGTGATGCAATAACTCCCACCCATTTCTGAGAACAGTGCAGGCAGTTTATCTGTTAACTCACAGGCTGCTAGCTGCCTTTATAAAAAGTTCTTCCAGTTTTGCATACTTCCTCATTGAGCTAGTTTCACTGCAAAGATGAAGAAGCTCATTTACTTAGTCTTGTTTAAGACAGCTCTGCTTGCTTTTACAAATGTTTCTGCACTTGCAGATGAACATACAGAGCGTGTTAAAGAAGGAAAAGCTATTGATGCTTGTCCTATAAAGCTCAAAACCAATGGGGAATGTGAAGAAGGAGAGGAATGTCCATATCAGATAAACCTGCCTCCGATGACCATCCAGTTACCTAAGCAGTTCAGACTGATTGAGAAGACTCTCAAAGAAGTACAAAATCTTAAAGATGTAGTAAACAAATTGAAGAAATCTTGCCAAGACTGCAAGTTGCAGGCAGATGACAACCAAGAAAAAGACAGTACTGAATTCCTGGCACCTAATACAGAAGTCCCAACAGAAAACAGTATGATACAAGATAACAGAGTAAAGGAATTACAGAGCAAAGTTAATAAACTGTCAGCCAGTTTGAAGAATGCAAAGAATCGGATCCACTCACTGCAGGGTCATCTGGAAAAAATAAGCCTCATAAACATGGACAACGTAGAAAGTTATGTCGACAGCAAAGTAGCAAATCTGACATATGTTGTGAACAATTTGGATGACAGATGTTCTTCTAAGTGTCCAGTCATACAACCAAGTCCTGGTATGTGAAGCTATATTTATAAATTTTCTGTATTCTGTAGAATTATTTAATAGAACAATTTAAACGTATTTTACCATAAATACCTTTGCTATCATCTTCACAAATTAAAAAGCATTATAAAATTCACTCTTATTGTGGCCTGGAAGGACTTGCTGGAAGATATTAAGTGCTTTCAACTTCCATGGGAGTTGCAGGTACTCAGTACCTCTCAGGATTTGACTCTAACATAGTACTTAAAATGTAACCCTCCGAAGGGAACATTTATTTTAACATTCGTTCAGCAGATAGGCATACTGTATTTACTCATATTCGCATACTGCTGCCATAGCAATTCAGAGCCCAAATATTAAGATGGAAATGAAATTCCTTTATATATTTAAATTTTATTTTACACTGTATTCAAAAGTAAATACCCACTTTAATTCTGCATTACTCTGAAAACTGAACAACTATTTTTGGCTTGGATGTTTTTTCACATTTTTGAGGGATTAGGGGAAGGGAATGAGAAAGATCTGGCCCTAAAAGGTTTCAATACTTTTACTATCTGACTTTCATAATGAAAGACTGAAAAAAAAAATCTAAAAATATCCTGGAATTGTTGTAAAATGGCCTGGAAAATGTTAGCTAACAATAAAGGAATCTAGTGGAAGGTGTAAGTTGTATAGATGGATAACAAAATCATTATTTACCATAGCTACACGTACACGTAAGGCGAAAAATCTAATCAGTATTAATGCTTCTCAAATGGAAGGCACATAGCGCTATTTTAGCAATAGTGGAATATTGGCAAGAATCTAATATATAAACAATGTAAAATGAGACAATGTGGGAGTTTGGGGATTTATTTCCTTTTAAATACCATGCTGTGAGGGACTTATTTTTTTACTTTTTTAAAAATCCTGTATGATTATTAAAACAAAAAGAAATGGAATTGGTAGATTATATCATGTTAACCTTTACTTTTGCCAAATTAATATGATTAGCATTTTAATTTTTACATTGTCTGTATGTAATTACAATTTTGATATTACATTTAAGGATTTTTAGAAGTAAGAGGCATTCACAAAAGGTTGACAGTATATTCTGCCATCCAGATACCATACATAAAAAGAAAAGGGTTCTCTAGTGATTAAAACAACAACAGGTCACTGCACTAAATTTTTGAGCCACAAAACTGCTTGCCAATCCTCCAAGCTAAAAAAGTATGACATAAAATTAGAGACAGGTCTTTTGTCTATCAGAAGGCATACCTGCAGGACCTGCCCTCCTTCACTCCCATCTACAATACTAGTCTATTTAAAGAATATCAGAGAAAACTGCAGATAGTACAACGAATGCACTGCTGAAATTCTGAAAAACAAGATCAGCAAAAACACAAACAGGACATAAGAACAACTTTATGTTATAGCAATGTCTTTACTAGATACCAGTAATCAAATGTCATGCTTCAGGTATAAGATAGTCAGAGAAGTCAGGAAGGAACCTTTCCTACCCATCATGTACAACTCTCCATGATTGGGTAGGTGCATTCTAAATTCTCATCACCACCACCACCACCACCTTTTTCTGAAACACCAGTTTTTGGTCACTAGCGCAGGCCAGGCCAGTCTTGTGTTACTATATTCTTGTGTTACTATAACACGTGGAAAAGGTAACCGATGCTAAGTAATGTTCAACCTACAGTCTAAATCCAGGCAGGTAAAAATATTAATACATAGCATTTATATATAACAACCAGTCCAACAGTGATAGTGAAAATGTAATGGTAATATGTGCATTATGAAACTAGAAAGGATGACAACTAGTTTTCGCTCATAGGACCGAATCCTGACTTCAGTGTAGTCAATGGCAAAACTATTATTGACTTAAATAGGAGTAGGGTTGGATCCACAGAAGATGTCTAATTGAGACAGACACTCTTTGTTCACAATTATTCTGAAACTTAGGCTACTTACCATCTTATCCAAAGTCCATTGAAGTAAATGGGAGTCTTCCCATTGTCTTCAATAGGCTTTGGATGAGGCCCTAGTTAAGGGCCTAAATATGGATTTAGATTCTTAACTTTAGGTACTCAAGTTTGAAATTGTTGTCTCTAGTCTCTGGATGTTAAAAAGAAAGTTTTATCTATCAGAAATCTTCCATGACTCCAATTGATATGTGGATGAAAGTAAAACAAAGAAAACTATTAATAACTATTATTATTTTCATGAATTAGGGTTGACCACAAAACTCAAGAGTGGAGGAGAATAAGTCTCTTATGTAATCCTAGAATATCCTTGAGTAACATTTGCATCCCTATTCTATGTAATTAACTCCCGTGTTAAATTCTGTCTCAAATACAACATATGTACATTCCATGGCAGCATTAGTATCAACCACAAAGTTAAGGTTACACTGAGATTTGAACATAATGAAAAAATAAGATTTCTCTTTCACACTTTAAAGATTGAATTTAGACTCCTCATTTGACAAAATAACTCTTCAGAATAACCTGTTCAGTATTGTGTCCAGTTCTAGGCACCACGATTTCAGGAAGAATGTGGACAAATTAGAGAAAGTCCAGAGAAGAGCAATAAAAATGATTAAAGATGTAGAAAATATGATTGATGAGGAAAAATTGGGTTTGTTTAGTCTGGAGAAGAGAAGATTGAGGAGGGCATGATAACAATTTTCAGGTACATCAAAGATTGTTACAAGGAGGAGGGTGGAAAAATTACTCTTTTTAACCTCTAAGAATAGGACAAGAAGCAATGGGCTTAAACTGCAGCAAGGGAGGTTTAGGTTGGACATTAAGAAAAACTTCCTAACTGTTAGGGTGATTAAGCACTGAAACAAATTGCCTAGGGAGGTTGCGGAATCTCTGTCATTGCAGGTTTTAAAGAACAGGTTAGATGAACCCGTCAGGGATGGTCTAGTTATTACTTAGTCCTACCTTGGTGCAGGGAACTGGACTAGATGATCCTTCCAGTCCTACAGTTCTACTGTTCTATGATTCAATAGAACAATTTATTCTCTCTGTAATTTCTTAAATAAAATATGTACTAACTTTTGCAGAGAAAATAATTTTAAAATGCTCTCTTTCTGAAGTTTTTCCTCACACTTCTTTATGTCCCTCTAGCTAAATAACCCAGGAATCCTGACTCCCAGTCCCCTACTGTAGCCTGAGAACAGCACTTCCTCTTAATAAGAAGTTATTATTATTAATATTTGTATTTTTCCAGTGGTGATATACAATTAAAACATATGATCAAACACACCCATGCATTTAAATGATTTTATAGTAGGAATAAACATTCTCTAAATAGTTTCCAACACTTATAACACTTCCTCTGAAAGACATCAATGAAATATTGTTATGTTAATGAACATATTTTGTTGTGGAACATGAAGTTCTAGAAATGTGTCATTTGCAGCATATCCTGTGAAAACTCTTGAGCACAGCATCAGTACTAAAGTGGTTATAGATGGATTTCTAATCTTCAGGAAACACCTGGAAAACATGTTTTGTATAAAATAAATTATTGATAGGAAGACGAATTACGCAAATGGATAGGCATACTGACTATTTCTTTATTATGAAGTCAGCAATTCTACATGCACAGGAAAGCACTGTCACTTTTCTAGCTACATCTTTCTAGGGATCATAGAATTGGCATAAAATTACTAGTATTTTCCTATTTCCTAAAGTATTGTAAATAACTGACCACTGACATATGAAAAATTCCCATTGTCTAGACTAACAGCCAATACTAAGAGCCATCTTTAAGTCATCCTGATATGAAATAAACTTCTCATATGACATACTATAGCATGAAAGGTACTGAATTATAGACATTAATATGACAAAGTACAATGAATACATTCTACAAGAGGAGCAAATTTACAATACATAAGAGAAAATTAAGGTATAGTTGAATACATGAGTTAAAAATCATTTGAAATAATAGAATGGAAATATTAGGCCAAATTCACCATTGAAATATGCCACCATTAGCTCATGGAAAAGAGTTCCAATAATGGAAAGTATACAGAGGGGGCCAACTTCGGCTGAAAATAGCAAACAACTTCACTGAGTGAAAAGGGAAGAGGCCAGCCCAGTGAAAAGTGGGCAATATTGGCCAAAAATGCAGTGTTGTCAGGGCATAGCCATCTGATGCAGCAGGCTCCTGGTGGTGGATACTTATGGAATAGCCCTGATGGGAATAAAAGATGCCCATACTTACAAGAACTCTGACTGCAGAAACACTACTTGATCTCTGGAGAGATAAGTCATCCCACAGGATGCAACCCTCAGGGTATGCGTTTTGCACCTCCTTGAACCAGTTTTGTGGAATTTAACTCATTATTCTTTATGGATATACATGCAAGAAATAAGTAGCAAGACAATTTAATGGAGCTATGTAGCATTTTTTAGATTAACATTAATCATTTGTATTGTTTTTCTATTTATTAATACATAAGAAAAATAGGAGAGAGAACCTCCAGGCAAGATACTGCTAAAAGTGCTGAAGAGTATACACGGTGTATTTAAAATGTAATTTTTTATATTACCATAGTCTGGAATGCTTGATGTGGTTTACTAGATATTAAAAAATATTAAATAAAAGACTGTCCATACTAATACTATCTATTTTCCCCCTAGTTATACAATTAATGCAGAGAGACTGTGCTGATCATTACACAGCAGGTCGAAGGCGTAATGGAATCTACAGAGTTATTCCTGATCCAAAAAATAATAGCTTTGAGGTTTACTGTGACATGGAATCAATGGGAGGTGGTTGGACAGTGCTACAGATGCGTCTAGATGGTAGCATTAACTTCAACAGAACATGGAATGACTACAAAAATGGCTTTGGAAATCTCAGCAGGGAGTTTTGGCTGGGGAATGATAAAATTCATCTCCTGACCAAAAGCAAAGATATGCAGCTGAGAATTGAGCTTGAAGATTTCAATGGTATTCGAGAGTATGCGAAATATGAACAGTTCTATGTAGCCAATGAATATCTCAAGTACCGTCTAAGTGTCAGTGGCTATAGTGGTACAGCCGGAGATGCCCTGCACTTCAGTAAACATTACAACCATGATCAAAAATTCTTCACTACTCCGGACAAAGACAATGATAAGTATCCATCAGGAAATTGTGGGGCTTACTACAGCTCTGGCTGGTGGTTTGATAAATGTTTGTCTGCCAACCTAAATGGCAAATACTATCACAAAAAATACAAAGGTGTTCGCAATGGGATTTTCTGGGGCACCTGGCATGATGTTTCTAATGATCTTCCAAATGGTTATAGGCAAGCTTTTAAACATGTAAAAATGATGATCAGACCCAAAGCCTTTGTGCCATAAATCAGCACCCTCTGCTGTAACCAGTTTGTAATGGTCATACTAAAAATATCATACTTATTCAGTATCATATTAAAAATACAAAATATTGGAGTATTTTAATATTCAATCCTAATATAATCCTTCCAAGATGAAAGAAAGTATCTCAACATAAAATGTTTATAGATCCCCCCCATGCCTTATAAAGACAGTTTTAATGCTTCAGAGTAGGTGTTGCTAAAACTTCAGCATCGCTAAATTCTGAATTTGAAGGCATTGATTTTAATGTTTCAGTTGTACTTTTACTATCTGCAGCATACCAGGTTTCTACAATCTACAACTTTTTAAAACTTCTACAAAGGTAGCTGAATGAAAACCCATATTTTTTGCCTGAAAATATCTTGCAAACATTTCTGATTACATATAATCACTTAGGATGAAACTCAGTATCTACTTATCTGGATCTCGTTATATCATCTGTGCCTTCATAAACATTACAAATATATGATCACAACACTACCACGAACTAAGAATTTTAAATTTTAAAATGACTGAGGCAGAGATCACCTAATTTGCTCAAAGTCACAAAGCAACATTGGACGCAGAGTCAGGAACTGAAAACAGATTTTCTGAGTCCCCAGTCCATCCCCTTGATCAAAAGACCATCCAACCGAGTATAGTTGCAGAGTTGAAGAAAAGCAAATGGAAAGGGTGTGTAGACTAAGTATGGAGTGAAACAGCAACTCCACAGGATGTTTTCCCCCAAGCTGTTTGCTTCGAGACCACGCTTTTTGCTTCTTTGATGAAGGAAAGTCAACAGCTCCACAGCTTGTCAGAGACTTATGCTAGCAGGACTGGTGCAGGAAGCATCAGAAAGGATTGAGTTCTTGTACTACTGCCTCCAGATCTAGAGAAATGGAGTTTGGTTCCCTTACAGCCTAAAACCCTGTGGTTTCACACCCAAATCTCCCTTCCTCTGCATCCTCTATTCAAGGTGAATTTTATGAGATTGCAGGGATTCAAACTTAATTTTTTTTAACTTGTCAGAATTTTTTATTTATCACCAGGGAAAAGATTACGTAGAAAAACACACACCCAAATATAAAATCAAAGTAGGGTTTTCCCCCAATGAATTACTTTTATACAATGAACAGAAAGGAAGCAGAGATTTTCTTTCAGAGTAGCAGCCGTGTTAGACTGTATTCGCAAAAAGAAAAGGAGTACTTGTGGCACCTTAGAGACTAACAAACTTATTAGAGCATAAGCTTTCGTGAGCTACAGCTCACTTCATCGGATGCATTCTTGTTGTTCTTATTGTTGTTCTGAAGTGTAAGAAATAAAATGTAACAGATGTTCAAACATTTCATGAATTACAAACCAAAGAGACTTTCCAGATCATAATGAATACTGTACATAGTGAATTTAAATTTGATAAGATTAAGGCCTTGTCTGTACTTAGGTTATACTGGCTCTCAGAATGAAGTAAGTTATAGTGGGTCAAAGACTTTTTGCTGGTATAACTGCTTCTACAGTAGGGCTTTTCCTGGAATAGCTATATCAGTCGGGGTATGACTTTTTCACACCTAACCAACATAGCTATGCCAGCAAAATTTTTAAGCATAGTCAGGTCCAATACTTACAAACATGATATTTACTACTTTTCGATATACCAAACTGAACTGTGCATTAGTGATTTATATACAATAATCTATGGTGACAATGACCAAATTATAAGATATTAATATATTTTAAAGGAATTATAAATATTTTGAAGGATATTTTGATGAGAAATGTCATTTGCTTTATTGTGTTTTCATTTTAAAAGATGGTTGGATGATTTTAATACTATCAGATGTATACTCTTTGCTCAAGAACACATTTTGAAGTTACATTATATTTCAGGATAAAAATGAATTATTTAAACAAAAAAAAGTTTTTGATGCACTGGCTAGAAGAGCGATTTTAGTAGAATATTATTATATTTAATCACTTGGTATAAAGTGCACTAATTGTTCCTAAACAATGAAAAATAAATGTATTTAGAAACTTATTACTCAGCTAATTTGTTACAAGTGAAACTGACCTTTGTTTCTTGTTTAATGATTTTTTGTTAAAATATAGACATTTTAAAATCAGAATACTGTTTATTTACAGGATTATTTACAGGATTCTTGACATGTTGTTAAAGGGAAAAAATCAGTCTAATGTTGATATTTTCAAAGCTGGATACTCCCTTCCTAGAACTATTGGGCTGGATTCTCCAATTATTCACATTAGTTTTATACAAGTGTAACTTCAGTAATTTCAATGGCGTTACTCTCAGTTTACACTGGTATGAATAAAGTCTAATTCACACCCATAACGTCCATATGGTAGTTATAGTACTTGTTTGAAAGGTTCCTTGATCTGAATCCTCAAACACAGTATCTCACAAATTATTCCTTTGATGTTCTATAACAATTCAATCACTGATGAAACAGACTCCAGTAAGCGAACTCAGAATGGCCAACTGTTGACAAAAGGACTGTGGAATTTTACACAGCTGACTATGGGTACCTTCCAGCTATAGAGGTGCAGTCTATGGACACTACAGGTGAGCATATAATACCAATGGCTGAATTCTGAGATATCAATGACAGGTTACTCATATATTGCTGCAGAACAGTCGGGTCCCAGACCCTGTAGTTTTCAGAGGCTGCATCTCCATATTAAAGATAAGGCAGCTGATCTATTTTTAAATTATGTGAGACCTTTGGGCTCATGTACAGCTGTCAACATGATCCTTGACTGGACAAAGTTTAGTATCTCTGAATTAAAGCATTTAAAAAAAATCTTATACAACCTATACACTCTCTTTCTCTACACATGGGCTTAATAATGCAAAGTATGTCTTTCAATTTACAAAAAACACATATATGATAATAAAATTTTTAATCTAATAAATGCACTTGTCTTTTTGATCTGGATATGATTAAATGCTGGATTCTTAGTAATGAGGATTATTAACATCAGGTTTTCAAGCAAAGGTCCTATGGGACATTTTTCCACAGAATACAAAATAAAACTCATCTGTTCAAAGTGATCAGCCAAGCATGCTATAATTTCCTGGCATTCCATGGGGTTGTTTAAACAAAGAAAACTACCGAGAAGGAAAGACAAAGAATATCTTTAGAACTGAAAGCCATATTAAACAGCACTGATTTGCCATTTTTCATGCAAGTAACCGTGGGAATAACTCTATTCATCTCAGTTAAAACGCCATGATCGGTGGTCTTTTGACAGACACAGGGGTCTCTCAAAACTTCAGAAAAGACCTACTTAAGATGTTGAGTTAAAATATTTCTTTCTCTAAGAAGCTTTTCATGCAAGTGTCAGACCACAACTATGTTTAAATTTATCTGACATTTTCAAAGGAAGTTAAGATGGGATAAGATGAGACCACACCTGGAACATTGTGTTTATAATTTAACTACTGCAGCTCATTATTTTTTTTATTTAAAAAGGGGGTATTCTGCCAAAAAAAATTTAAAAAAACTTACCTGACATAGAAATGACAGAAAAGGGTTTGTTTTTGTTTTTAAAAAGCAAAGTATTACCTAAAAGTTTAAACTTTCTCAGTGTAATATCAGATCCAAATATTGACTTGCCAAAGATTCATAGATACTAAGGTCAGAAGGGACCATTCTGATCATCTAGTCTGACCTCCTGCACAATGCAGGCCACAGAATCTCACCCACCTACTCCTACGAAAAACCTCACCTATGTCTGAACTATTGAAGTCCTCAAATTGTGGTTTAAAGACTTCAAGGAGCAGAGAATCCTCCCTCAAGTGACCCATGCTACAGAGGAAGGTGAAAAACCTCCAGGGCCTCTTCCAATCTGCCCTGGAGAAAAATTCCTTCCCGACCCCAAATATGGCGATCAGCTAAACCCTGAGCATATGGGCAAGATTCACCAGCTAGATACTACAGAAAATTCTTTCCTGGGTAACTCAGATCCCACGCATCTAATATCCCATCTCAGGGGATTAGGCCTATTTACCATTAATATTTAAAGAGACAGGTCTGAAGTATAAATTCACAACTGTGTTTTGGCTTCATTCTTCTGGGGCTAAAAGGATAAATATCACACTTCATATAAGACTAATGAAATTGAGATAGGTTGCAAAGAAACACATCTAAACGGTACATTTTACTCAAATATGAAATTGCTGAGCTACTAACTGGGGTATGTAACCTATCATTTAAATCAGCTTTTATATCACATGACTTGGCTAATGTGATGCTGGTTTTTAAAAAAGACTCCAGATGTGATCCTGGCAATTACAGGCTAGTAAGTCTGACTTCAGTACCCGGCAAACTCTTTGAAAGTATAATAAAGAACAGAATTATCAGACACATAGATGTACGTGATTTGTTGGGGAAGAGTCAAGATGGTTTTTGGAAAGAGAAATCATGCCTCACCAATCGACTAGAATTCTTTGAGGGGGTCAACAAGCATGTGGACAAGGGGGATCCAGTGTATATAGTGTACTTAGATTTTCAGAAAGCCTTTGACAAGGTCCCTCACCAAAGGCTCTTAAGCAAAGTAAGCTGTCATGGGATAAGAGGGAAGGTCTTCTCATGGATCAGTAACTGATTAAAAGATAGAAAACAAAGGGTAGGAATAAATGGTCAGTTTCAGAATGGAGAGAGATAAATAGTGGTGTCACCCAGGGGTCTGTACTGGGACCAGTGCTATTCAACATATTCATAAATGATCTGGAAAAAGGGGTAAACAGTGAGGTAGCAAAATTTTCAGGTGATACAAAACTATGCAAGACAGTTAAGTCGAAAGCAGACTGTGAAGAGTTACAAAGTGATCTCACAAAACTGGGCGAATGGGCTACAAAATGACAGATGAAATTCAAAGTTGATAAATGTGTAAGCAGAGTCTGGATGAGCTCTCCCCTGACATCTAGTGGTGAGCTGTGGAAAAAGACTTCAGAAGCTGATCTCATTTGCATGATGCTCAGCATGATGGGATTGCTTGCCCAAAAGATTATTTGTGGCTGGTGTTGGATCCCCAGTCTTCTTCGTATTGGGGCAGGACTAATAAAGAGTTGTAATAAAGTGTTGTTATCCTTGTTGTGTGAACCAAGGGCAACAGAACTGTACCTGGCATACCCCAATGGAGGGACTCACCCTCAACTGAACAACACTCGCTAAGCAGGGAATATGGGTTCCAAAGCCCAATGAGTTGAGAGAGGATGGGGACAGGTATTTGTATCTGTCCTGTCCTGTCCTGTCCTGTCCTGTCCAAGGGTCCTAGACACCATTTGACCTGTCCTCTCTCCATGGTATAATAAAAGAGCTAATTTAGACTCAATTGAGAATCTTGTTACATACTGCAGAGTTGAAATCACTGATATCTAGGTCTAAGTATTAGACCTACTTTGGGAGAGTGTCTTTATTGCAAGAGACTGCCCAGTGTGCACCAGCAGTGTGGCTCCCCCCACTAACAGCTGAAATCACTGAGATCTGTGTTAAGTGTGTGTGGGGGCCCCTGAAGACCTCTTGGCAAGCGGGCAGCTGGTGGAGAGGTGTGGCTAGCAGGGAAGCTGGTGGTGAGGCATGACCAGGAGGGTGACTGGTGGAGGGGTGTGGCAAGTGGCCAGCAGAGCCCTGCAGAGGCATGGCAGTCGGCTGTTGGGATGATGAGTGAGTGCCTGAGTAGTGCAGTATGTAAGGTGCTCCTTACTGCCACCACTCCGCGGATGAACCTCTGAACTGTGGGACTGCACTGGCCAAAGGACAGCAACTGTGAGTGGGGTACAGAGAAGGGATAGGCACGTTAAAGGGACTTTGGGTTGCTGGACTTAAGACCATGAAGGTAAAAGGACACTGCCCAACTTACTTGGGAGTGGGTCTTTTGATCGTGGTTTGTGTTTATGAACCATAGTTGCAGTGTTTTCCCAAATTAATGCTAAGTTAATTCCCTCCTTTTATTAAAGTTATTGCTACACTCAGACTCTGTGCTTGCGAGAGGGGAAGTATTGCCTCTTAGAGGCACCCAGGGGGTGGTGTGTAATTGTCCCAAGTCACTGGGTGGGGGCTCGAGCTGGTTGTGTGTTGTATCGTTGAAAAGGAACAGGTAGATACTGAACCCGCCCTTGTTGCTGCTTGCTCCACCTGGCAGAAGGGTTACACAATAATGCACATTGGAAAACATAATCCCAACCATACATATAAAATGGTGGGGTCTAAATTAGCTATCACCACTCAAGAAAGAGATCTTGGAGTCATTGTGCATAGTTCTCTGAAAACAATCACTCTATGTGCAGCAGCAGTCAAAAAAGCTAACAGAATGTTGGGAATCGTTAAGAAAGGGATAGATGATAAGACAGAAAATATCATATTGCCTCTATATAAATCTATGGTACACCCACATATTGAATACTGTGTGCAGATGTGGTTGCCCCATCTCAAAAAAGATATATTGGAATTGGAAAAGGTTCAGAAAAGGGAACCAAAAATGATTAGGGGTATGGAACAGCTTCCATACATGAAGAGACTAATAAGGCTAGGACTTTTCAGCTTGAAAAAGGGATGACTGAGGGGGGATATGATAGAGGTCTATAAAATCATGACAGGTGTGGAGAAAGTAAATAAGGAAGTGTTATTTACTCCTTCTTATAACACAAGAACTAGGGGGGCACCAAATGAATGAATAGGCGGCAGGTTTAAAACAAACATAAGGAAGTATTTTTTCACACAATGCACAGGCAACCTGTGTAATTCTTTGCCAAAGGATGTTGTGAAGGCCAAGACTATAACAGGGTTCAAAAAAGAACTAGGTAAGTTCATGGAGGATAGATCCATCAATGGCTATTAGCTAGAATGCGCAGGGATAATGTCCCTAGCCTCTGTTTGCCAGAAGCTGGGAATGGGTTACAGGGGATAGATCTGTTGATGATTACCTGTTCTATTCATTCCCTCTGAGTACCTGGCATTGGCCACTGTCCGAAGACAGGATATTGGACTAGATGGACCTTTGGTCTGACCCAGTATGGCTGTTCTTATGTTCTTATATTCATATACAATCCCTGGAATGTGTAAAGAATTCCCCTTGCTGCAATGGTGTGTTCCAGTCAGATGGAAGTTTTAGGCAAAGTTTAACACTAATGTAAGTGGGCACAACTCCCTCAATTTTAACTACTTCTTCCAGAGGTGAATTTGGCCACAATCTTCAATATTAAATCCCAAAGAAAACTGTTTTAAGACAATAGGTCAGATTCTACTTCCCTTACTCAAGTCCTCACACCAGATATATATGACATATGTCAAGGTCAAAAGGATTAATAGTTTTAGTACAAAATTGTAAATCACAAATTCTGATACAGCAAATGGTCACAGCTCCCCTTATTTAGATGGGAGAAGCAAGGCATAGGCATCTGGACTGTAGAGAAGGCAGAGAGCATGTGAGGCCTCCAAACTTCATGCATCTCAGGAATCTGCAAAATCAAAGGAAGCTCCAATCATGGGGAAGTTATGCACCTCCACATCACTCCTACTCCTAGCTTCATAGCTTCTCTAGGAGCTGAGCTGCCACTACCTGGCCCCACCAAATTTGCACTGCACTTTACATCTGTGTGAAGGTGATAGTGTATACCAGAAATTAAGGTTGCTTCTAAAAGTATTAATAAATATCTCTGAAAATCCAAGAGGAATACTGCTTGTTTTCCAGGGATCACATCATGCAGAGAAGCTGTTCCTCAGTCCCTAGGACTGAGCAACAAAAATCCAAGAAAATCAGAACTCCAACCATACAATGGCCACATGAAAGGATTTTGTGGGGTCCTGGTAGAGGAAGCATACTGTATTGGCTCTACTCCCCACTTCTGTGAGTTCAAAGGCCTTTCTACCTCTACACACTGACCCCATGCTTCAAAGTGGAGGGGAATGTAGAGCATTTAATAGTAAGGCCATGACCTCTCAGAACCTCCAGCTTTCTATAGCAACAAATGCTCAGAACAAATGCTCGGATCTTCATCACTTAAAATTCTTCAGTAAATAAAAACACTAACTGCTTTACTGAGCCTCTGTAGCACGATCCCCATCCAGACTCATTTCTGCTAGTCTTCAATTGGTGCCTCAAATGCTTGACTAGATGAACCCACACTATGCTCATCATATATTATACATATACATATTTGGAAACTTAACTTGGATATTATCTTTTCTTTGCATATTATCCAAGTATTTCACCTGCTAAGAGAAGTGAATGCCATGTCCATCACCAGTGTATCGTGACTGAAGATGATTTTGTGAAATGAAGAGGTCTGCTCAATCTTACTTTATGCTCACTGACACTATCCAGAGTACACCAAGCTGAAGCTCCCTACTCCATCCCACCAAGCAGTTGAACTAGTAGCTCCTATACAGTGCTATCAGTGTGTTAGTATATGTGACAT
Source organism: Dermochelys coriacea (assembly GCF_009764565.3). NCBI lineage: Eukaryota > Metazoa > Chordata > Testudines > Dermochelyidae > Dermochelys > Dermochelys coriacea. Next base: position 329,304,849 of record NC_050068.2, on the reverse strand, counting down.
TTCACAGATTCGTCAGGTGCCTTTTTGAAGCAAGCAAACATCTATTGATCATGTTTATCTTTCTTGGGCCAGACTCATATTCAATCTGCAGTTCTTACAGCATTTCCCACCAACCATGCTTACTTTTGGGCACCCACTAAAAGGTTTTATAATAAATGTCAGCTCACATTATCACCACTGTGCTGGCTCACCAGTGACCATTTCAACTGGGCAGAAAATGTTCATTTAATTACTAGTTAGATTCCTGTGGGTGGAGGTGAAGACAACATCTATCTTTCCTATATGTGCTAACATAGTTATATGGCTTTTTTGTTGTTCCAGAAGTCTTTCAAGCATATAATTTGCAGAATGCGCCTGGACAAGCTGATGTTTTGAAAATTCTTCCTGCAGCTATGTCAGGTTTTTAGAGCTTGGATAGAAAAGGCAAAGATTTTACATGCTATTGAAACATGTTGTCACCACCATGGTTACCATGCGAAAAGACATAGATGACATTTCAGCAAGTAGTTGCACATAGATCAACAGCAAGAAGATTTTTTTATTCTAAATACTTTCACTCAGCTTCATACACAAGACAGAAAAAATATTTTTTTCCTATAATACTGTTAATGCAAATGGCAATTTTTCTAGGCATTTTACCCTTTTTATATAGTTTGGTAACAAGCACTTTTAGAATTATCCCCTTACCCAGAGGGTTTAAAAATATGGTTATTTACAATATATCAGTTTTAACTCACTATTATTTAGATTTAAAATATTTTGTCTTAAGAAAGCTTAAAGGTTTTTGTAGATACAAGGTATCTTTTGAATTATACTGGCCAGTGTGATGCTTGGGCAATGCAAAGAGGCCAGATAATGGCTGTATATAGCCAGCTGAGGATTCCCTAGGAGAGGTGAGGTTTCAGTTGGTGTAAAGCTGACATAGACTCATAGAAGACATGGGTTGGAAGAGACCTCGGGAGGTCATCCAGTCCAATCCCCTGCTCAAAGCAGGACCAACCGCAACTTAATCATTCCAGCCAGGGCTTTGTCTTAAAAACCTCTTAGGATGGAGATTCCACCACCTCCCTAGATAACCCATTCCGGTGCTTCACCACTCTCCTAGTATAATAGTTTTTCCTAATATCCAACCTAGACCTCCCTGTGACGGGGTGCAAACCCTGCACTGGAAAAGAAAGGGTTAACCCCATACTATGGGTGGCAGAAGTCCCACCCCCCCAGGCCATGCTGGGCATGCTCCAACTGCTGCCTCAGTATAAAAGGGAGCAGCCCAGCTCATTCTGGACTGATTGCTGGAGGGGAAGGACCTTTGGCCGAAGCTTCCGCTGAAGAGCCGTAACAGCCCTTGCTTACAAGAGCCAGAGACCCTGTGAACCGGATTGAAGACCCAGAGCCCAAGAAGCTCCAGAGAACCATCCACGGTGATGAGCTCAGAGACCCATATGCCACACAGACAGCAGCGTCTGGAATTCTGGTAGGAAGTGACCCAGGGAGGGTGAGCGAGTGGTATCTCCTGCCCGGGTGAGGTCAGCGTGTTTCAGTGGGATTCCCTGTTGACCCAGTGATGGACCATTCCATCACTATTAGTGCCCTGGGTTGGGGCCCGGTGGAGTTGGGTGGGCTCAGTCCCTCCTGCCTGGGCCGTCACCAATCTGGTAGTGGCCCCCACCTTTCCCTGCCATAGTGACTCTAGCCATTAGGCTGTGCTGCCCTGCATCTGAGGACCGCCATAGTGACTCTAGCCAGTAGGCTATGCTGCCCTGTGTCTGAGGACTGCCACAGTGACTCTAGCTATTAGGCTGTGCTGCCCTGTGTCCAAGGGCTGCTATTGTAACTCTGCAGTTGCCCAAGGGCCGCCAGGGAGATTAACTGCGGTGATATCACTACTCTGCCCTGCCCTAAAGGGGGATGGGGTGTGCATACACCGTGACACTCCCCCACTGCAACTTGAGACCGTTGCTCCTTGTTCTGTCATCTGCTACTTCTGAGAACAGCCTAGTTCCATCCCTTTAGAAACCCCCTTCAGGTAGTTGAAGGCGGCTATCAAATCCCACCCCTCACTCTTCCCTTCTGCAGACTAAATAAGCCCAGTTCCCTCATCCTCTCCTCATAAGTCATGTGTCCCAGCTCCCTAATCATTTTCATTGCCCTCTGCCGGACTCTCTCCAATTTGTCCACATCCTTTCTGTAGTGGGGGACCCAAAACTGGATGCAATAATCCAGATGTGGCCTCACCAGTAACAAATAGAGGGGAATAATCACTTCCCTCGATCTGCTGGCAATGCTCCTACTAATGCAGCCCAATAGGCCATTAGCCTTCTTGGCAACAAGGACACACTGTTGACTCATATCCAGCTTCTAGTCCACTGTAATCCCCAGGTCCTTTTCTGCAAAACTGCTGCTTAGCAAGTTGGTCCCCAGCCTGTAGCAGTGCCTGGGATTCTTTCTTCCTAAGTGCAGGACTCTGCACTTGTCCTTGTTGAATCTCATCAGATTTCTTTTGGTCCAATCCTCCAATTTGTCTAGGTCACTCTAGACCCTATCCTTACCCTCCAGCATATCTACCTCTCCCCCAATCTTAGTGTCATCTGCAAACTTGCAATCCATCCCATCATCCAGATCATTAATGAAGATGTTGAACAAAACCGGCCCCAGGACTGACCCCTGGGGCTCTCCGCTTGATACCGGCTGGCAACTAGACATTGAGCCATTGGTCACTACCCGTTGAGACTGACGATCTGGCCAGCTTTCTATCCACCTTATAGTGCATTTATCCAATCCATACTTTAACTTGCTGGCAAGAATACTGTGGGAGACCGTATCAAAAGCTTTGCTAAAGTCAAGGTATATCATGCCCACTACTTTCCCGAGATCCACAGAGCCAGTTATCTCATCAAGAAGGCAATCAGGTTGGTCAGGCATGTAGCCAGCTTCTATATCACTCCACCCTATCCAGTTCAGGGAAGTTGCCCAATGTACCATTGGACTCTGCCAATTCTCAGTGAGTGGATGGTCCTTTGGGGACTACACTGCCAGCTGGTGCAGTTTAAAGTAGTTCTTAGGCAGCTCTAACACATGCCAGGGTCTAAATGGCACAGGTCTAAATCTGTGTAGGTCAGAAAAAGAAGGGTTACTATGAGATATTTTTTCTGTGTTGTACTTGCATATACACACAAACAGTGGGATCCATGCAAATATTTGAAGAACTAGAAATATGTAACCAACTCCTTGGTGACTTGCTCTTTCCTCCTGCACTGAGCGGAGGAAAAAAAAATAAGGAAAATGTATTCAAAGTAAGACAAATTTACATTCATCCTTAGTCTATGCACAATGGAAAAGTTATTCCATCTGAAGAATCCTTGTCAGACAACTTTTCCCATGCTGCACAGATCCAAAGCAGCAGAAACAGGATTTCACTGACAGTGTGAAAGCCACAATATTGCCCTTCATTAATGAGCACAAGGCCCATCTATCATTTTGTGCTTGAGCTGACACTGGAAAGGATAAAACGCCCATAAAGTTTCATGCGGATTTTGTCACTTTATGCCTTTTATCTTTCAATTTGATGTGATAATTGTGATAATTGAACCTGTGTTGGCAGACCACCATTTACTGCAGACTAAAGTCAGAATCTAAGTCCTTGAGTGGAGGATCTCTATCAGGTCCATCAATCTCTGAGGATGGAGCAACAGAGATTCAAACTCTGAGGGAAAACATTGCTTAGCCACTGGCCTGCGAGAGGGAAGTGCCTTCTGCCTCCTTCTGGCTGCCAAATGCAGTATGAATGGAAGGGGATACTGACAATGCACCAGTAGAAGCGGATTGGAGGCAGCATTTGGCACGATGGAAGAGACAGAATTGGGAAAGAAGAAAAAGGGTGGAAATAGGTAGGAACTGAGAAGCTGGAGGGGGTGGGGGGATGCACCAGTGGATGGGAACAGGATGGGGACAGGCGCTTGGAAGGAAGTAGGAGTCAACAAGTTGGAAAGGGGTCAAAAACTTGGGAATAGATGGAGATGGGAGTAGGCCTGGAGACTGGGTTCCCAAGGAGGTGGGGTTCACATAGGCTGCAGGGGTAAGTTCCAGTTTTTACCTTGAAAGATATGGGGGGGTCACCAGCTTGAAGTAGAGTGGTCATAGAAGCTTTCTTGGGGATTTCCTTCTTCTACAGATTCAGGACTTAAGTGGACCACATGAATTAAAAACAGTCAAAATTCCCTCCTCTGAGTAAGAGTCGGGCAGAAGACAACTGAAGCCTGTCCAGTGAAAAAAGTTAGGTGGCATGGCAGATGGGAAGGCAGCTGGATTTCCAGAAAAACAGGATTTCTGTCTCTGAGAGGAGGATTTTGTGGCAGTTGCCACATAAAGTAAATTCTGTGGACAATGCAGTAGAAGTTGTGGCACCTTCACTCCATTCCAGCTTTTTCTTCAAGATGATCAGAATGGTGTATTTAAAAAAAATCCTCAGAAACTTGCAGAAGTACCATAGTACAGCTTCTATCTTTACCTCTGCATCCCTGGGTCTACAAACTGCCATCCCACTAGAGCTCAGAAGGGTCACATGCATTCAGTTTGTTTTAAGAGGAGAGAGGAATTTTATATTCAACCTTCAATTTTGGCATGAAAAACTGATGTAGTTTTGCTTTTCATGTGATTTTGTTTGAACCTGTTGCACGTTTTAATATCGGGGTAGCCATGTTAGTTTGTACCCACAAAAACAACAAGGAGTCTGGTGGCACCTTAAAGACTAACAGATTTATTTGGGCATAAGCTTTCATGGGTAAAAAACACTACTTCAGATGCATGTTTTAACGTAATTTGTAAGTTGGTTAAAATGCTACAGAAAATAAGCATCATAAACATGAAATTATTGGTCTCTTATACATAGCAATTCTGTGTTCATAATGAGATGACAGAGAGCCAAGGCCAGTTAGGAGTGACAGTAGATAGAGTGCAGGTACCAAAATACTAAATCCAAAGGGCCTAACTCAGGTCTTCAAATAGCCATGTGGTGAACCCAAATATTGGTAGGTCTTACTATAGTATTTATTTTATCATGTTTCACTTTCCACATCTGAATTCATATTTTCATAAGACTTTGCTACTAATTTTTTTACCAACTGATTTACTTTCATCATCATGGAATTGCACCATTAATCACATGTAACAAAATATTTCTAGAAAAATGTGATCTAACTTTATTTTGCACAAACAGGCCTGTTTACAGCTTCCCAGAAGCTGGAAAAAACAACCTCTTGCAAAACTGTACTTGTCAAAACTCCAGTATGTCTGAGGGGCACAGAAACTGACAGCATGCGAGTAGCTTTAAATTGTGATTTACAAAGGAAATTAGCTACTTATTAATATATGTTGAAGAAAAAATAATATATTTTGAAGAATGCAATAAAAATGATAGTTAAGGAAAATAGAGTTGTTTTAATCACACAACACAGGCTGTAACAGACAAATTATTTTAAAAAATTGAATATTGGCTAATGACTTGTGAGTTTAAGTCCAAAGAATCATGAATGGTCCCAAAGACCTGAAAATAGAAAAGCTAAAGCAACTATTCATATTTTGTCTGAAAACCAAAGTCCAAGATGACTTTAGAGATTCTCAGATGAACTTTTTTCAGAGTAGCAGCCATGTTAGTTTGTATTCACAAAAAGAAAAGGAGTACTTGTGGCACCTTAGAGACTAACAAATTTATTTGAGCATAAGCTTTCGTGAGCTACAGCTCACTTTATTGGATGCATCCGATGAAGTGAGCTGTAGCTCACAAAAGCTTATGCTCAAATAAATTTGTTAGTTTCCAAGGTGCCACAAGTACTCCTTTTCTTTCAGATGAACTTATATTTCATTTTAGATTTGAAGTAAAAATTAAATCAAAACAAAATATTGGTAGGATGGAAGAAATAATCAGAAAACATGGTGAAGCTTATATCTGACCCTAACATTAAGGACTTTCAATTGCCATTAGCTATGCAAATGTAGAACCTGAAGAGTACAGCTAGATCAAAAATTACATTGAAGATCAAGTAGCAGCAATGGATTAAGAAGGCAGTTTAGTATCTACACCTAGATGGAAGGCTATCTTTTGTACCTTTGTACTCACATGTTGCAACTGTCATCCATTCCCAAACTAGAACAGGTGCAAAAGACAGCTATCAACTTCTTAAGCTGGGTGTCACATAGAGAGAACACTTGACATCTGTTCCCAGGACCTAGACTGGATACCTGTGAGCTTCCAGATAAATTTTAAGATCTTGGTTTTGACCTAAGAAGACCTACATGGTCTGGGACTACTCTACCCAAGAAAGAGTCTCTTTTTCCAGGACAGACTGACACAGTTATAATCAGCAGATTGTTGATTCTAGGTCCCCTTTGATATAAGACAGAGGAGGCTGGCAGGGACCAAGCACTGGAATGCCCTCCCATACCTGATCCAAAATATATACTGACTTTCAGGGCATGTTGCAGAGCTCATTTGTTTCACCTGGCATTTGGAGAAAGGTAGGAGGATTTGTAAATGAATGCAAACACTATGTCATTATCAGCTGTCATTTGATAGGTTTCAGAGTAGCAGCCGTGTTAGTCTGTATTCGCAAAAAGAAAAGGAGTACTTGTGGCACCTTAGAGACTAACAAATTTATTAGAGCATAAGCTTTCGTGAGCTACAGCTCACTTCATCGGATGCATTTCGATGAAGTGAGCTGTAGCTCACGAAAGCTTATGCTCTAATAAATTTGTTAGTCTCTAAGGTGCCACAAGTACTCCTTTTCTTTTTGTCATTTGATAGATGGGGTAAACTGATTGTATTGTACTTGGTTTGTATTTTGAATAACTTGCAGAGAACTCAGAGCCTGCATATGGTGCTTTTTATGGTCTAAAAATAAAAAAGGAATAAATAAAATTAACAAACATTTTAATTTGACGCCAACCCCAAAAGAATTAGGCATTGTGGTAGGGATGAGGTGAGGAGCAGGGAATCCTTGAAAATAACCAGTGACAAATTCAATTCAGAACCATTGTTGTATGTGTGCATGTGAGTATACAGGGAGACAAGGTGGGAATGAAGGGTATTTTACAGCAGACTAAATTAACTTTGTTGTGGAATTTGGGGGTTGCTGCCACAGAGTAAACAAAGGCCTTAAGCATAAATTCTGAGATGCTTTTAAAAAAAACCCAGAAAATATAACTATAAAGTATAAGACATGAGAAAAGGCTGCAATGAATGAAGAATATAGATATACCTCAGGGCACAGTGCAAAACCCATCTGTTCATTCAAGCCTTTGTCTGAGGGAGGTTAGCTATGAGGAACATTTTGTTTTTAAGATAGGCCAGGTAATGGATTAAGGCTAGTATCTTTGTATGTAAGTTTTTATTACAGCAGAGGATAACTGTAAACTTGGAGTGAACTTTTTGTTGCAGTCAGTGGTTGGAAGAATTATGTTAATTTTGCTTAATTGTTAATGCATCTAAAAACTTAAATAATGGACAAGTAACTTTAAATCAAAGCATGGTAAATTTTATTTTTAGTGCCAAATTCTACAAATGTGGTCTAGAATGAAGCAAATTCAAAATGACATTAGAGGAGTTTATTTCATGGGGTACATATTTGCCCTATAAATATATCTATTAAAACTTAAAATAGCTATGATATACAAAAATAGATTCCAATTAAAGTAATCCACAGAGTAGGGATTGGCAACCTTTGGCACGCGGCCCATCTGGGAAATCCACTGGCAGGCCAGGACAGTTTGTTTACTGCAGCGTCCGCATGTTTGGCTGATTGCAGCTCCCACTGGTTGCGGTTCGCCGTTCCAGGCCAATGGGGGCTGCGGGAAGCGGTGTGGGCTGAGGGATGTGCTGGCCGCTGCTTCCCACACCCCCCCCTTGGCCTGGAATGACTCCCCGCAGCCAGTGGGAGCTGTGATCGGCCAAACCTGTGGACGCTGCAGGTAAACAAACCATCCTGGCCGCCAGTGGATTTCCCTGACGGGCCACAGGCCAAAATTGCCAATCCCTGCCATACAGAGTAGATCCAGGGATTTATTTCTATTGGCTTACATTGGAGGAAAATGGGATTTAAGGAAATGTTCACAGGATATGAAGATTAACTACAAAAGCATTTCAATAATAAATGGTGGAAACATAAAGCAATAGTCATTTTAACTCCACACTAGTAAAAAAAATAACATAGAACACCACTTGGATGTTCATTTCCATGCATACATCAGATTCAAATGCATGAAACAGCCCCTGCCCCTCCTCCCCGCAACACTGCTAATGGAAAAAGCAGTGGAACTATTTAGTCATCTTGATGTCATCTTGATAGTAAATAACTTGCTGAAAAGGAGCACATCTTGATGGACTAAGTGCTTTCATTCATCCCTTTAACCATTTTTAAAAGTTTTTACCCATTGCAAGCAGGCTAAATAATGTCAAAACGTGTTACAAAATAATAAGAGATACTTTGTGCAGCAAGAGTCAAACATGCAATCTGCTATTTACATGTGAAAAGCAAGACTGAGTTGAACAGGAGGTTCACTGCCAAAAGGACTATCTATTCTAAAATAAATGTTAAAATACTGAAAGGTGTCTCTGTTGGTACAGTATTTGCTACTAAATAGGCATAAATAGCTAACCAGTAAACCAGAGACAATCTGCTTCCGTTCAAGTGGAAAACTTTGAAAGTTACTCATAGAAACTGAATTCAGCATCAATGCACAGACCTCTTTGTGACTGAAGTCATACATTTTATCTCTGAGTACTCCATAAGTTCATTGAACAAAACCAAATGCATGTTGTTGGAAGAAAAGAAATGTGACTAAGAAATGAAAAGCATCACCGAAACAAAGTACAAGTAGCAATTGTTGAAAATTACACTGAGAATAAAGTAGTCTATTAGCTCCTTTTAAAAAAATCACATCGAAAGCTCTGTTCACGAATGCCTTATGCACTTTATATGCTCGTTTTTTGTATACAAGTTTAATATTATAAGTGCACCACCTACTAAAGTTCCCCAACACTTCCCATAAGACCCTGTTTTGACTTGCTTTTAGCTTTGCCAAACTTCATATGCAGTGTTGTTGTAGCTATGCTGGTCCCAGGATATTAGTGAGACGAGGTGGGTGAAGTAATATCTTTTACTGGACCAACTTCTGTTGGTGAGAAAAACAAGCTTTCCAGGTTATACAGAGCTCTTCTTCAGGTCTGGGAAACATACTCTGTGTATCACAACTAAATACAAGGTGGAACAGATTGTTTAGCATAAGTGGTTAACAATATTGTCTAGTCCCCACTTTTGGCAGTCAGAGGCTTAGGGACACACAGAGTTTGGGATTGCACCCTTGGCTAATGGCTAATAACCATTGATGGACCTATCCTCCATGAACTTATTTAACTTTTTTTTTTTAAACCTAGTTATAGTTCTGGCCTTCACAACATTCCCCTGGCACGAGTTCCCTGGGTTGACTGTGCATTGTATGAAAAAGTACTTACTTTTGTTTGTTTTAAACCTGCTGCTGAACAGTTCAAAACTTTTAAATCTCTCCTGTTATGGAAGCTGTTCCATACCCTAATCATTTCTGTTGCCCTTCTCTGTACTTCTAACAATTCTAATATGCAGAAATTTCCCTAAAATCTTTCGTATAATTTTACCATCACATAAAAGTCTATACTGTGGATATATGTTAATATTTAATTCTACAGGCCTTTACCATAGGGAAGGGACTGGATTGAGTTCTTAGTAAATTCTAAATTAAGAGATTCATTTCCTAATTCTGTTTCCTGCCAAGCTTTTTCTGACCATTTCATTCAAAGAAGCAGAATCATTCGGGACCAGTTATAGGTATATCCATAATTTTTTACCTTTCATCACGAGTAGTATTCTCCATGTAAATCTGAGCACAAGTTGAAATAACTGAGAATTTTTGGAATTACTGTCCTATTTCTGAGGATAAGCTTTCATGGGCTAGAACCTACTATATCAGATGTATGGAGTGGAAAATACAGGAGCAGGTATAAATACAAGAAAAGATGTGAATTGTCTTACCAAGTGTGAGGTTAGTCTAATGAGACAATTCAATTGGCAGCAGGATACCAAGGGAGGAGAAATAACTTTTTAAGTGGTAATGAGTGGCCCATTTCAGACAGTTGACAAGAAGGTGTGTGTAATAGTAGGGGGAAATTAGCATTGGGGAAATTAGGTTTAGGTTTTATAATGACCCAACCACTCCCAGTCTTTATTCAGGCCGATATCTGATAGTGTCCAGTTTGCAAATTAATTCCAGTTCTGCAGTTTCATGTTGGAGCCTGTTTTTGAAGTTTTTCAGACTTTCAGTTGCTACCAACAGTTGTTGGATTTCAGACTAACTATTAACACTTGTATTATAGAAAGCTAGGCATACAGTACCTCATCTAGATACTGAAATGCAGGACTTGCAGCTACATCAATGGATCCCTCATCTTGTATATTAATTGATGGAGCTATGGCATAAATAGGCTCCTTTTTCTCTGTTTCTGAGTCACTGGAACTGGAACTTTCTTCACCAGCATCACTCATTTTTTCAAAGTTCTGTGAAGTAATAAAAATACCAATATTCAGCATTTACAGATCTTTAGAAACGCACACTATGCTAGTAGGGTTGCCAATTTTGGTTAGGATTATTCCTGGAGGTTTTATCACATGACATAATCTTTCATTAAAAATCTTTAATTCCTGGAGACTCTGGGACAATCCTGGAGGGTTGGCAACCATATATGCAACAGATGAAGAAAACAAAGATATAATGTGAGTTGGAATGAGACCTGTGTTCAAATAAAGAAAACTACACAATGATCATTTTCAGAGGTTTGCCTTAATGAAAGCTGTAAAGAGACTGTGTCCCACTCTATGGTATAAATGCTATAAAACCCTTCTAATGGTTTAGTTACGCTATAATTCTGTAGATAGAAGACAATCCTCCTTAAAGCACAAGTCAGAGTCAAATGTTTTGAGAGCCATGCCTTCACCTCTTTATTGGCATTATCCTATAAAGTGCAGAGAGTCCTCACCTCCAAGTGACTTGAGGCAGAGGAGAGGCATTTGTAGGCCAGATTTACAAATTTTTGCCAGCATAGCTATGTTGGCTAGGAGTAGAGAGTGGGACAAAAATCACACCCCAATCAATATAGCTATGCAAGCAAAACCACATGTGTAAATGAAATATATAGTGGCAAAGAGTCCTTTTAATGGTATAGATTGTTGTCTGAGGAGATGGTTTAGGTCCTTTTACTGGTATATGCTGTGCAGCTTTGCTGGTATAGTTACACCAGCAAAGTCTTTATAGTATAGACTAGTGCTTTGATTCAAATTGCTATAATTCAAGAAGCTTTTTAGACGTTTGTTTCCTTTTGAGCTGTAGGAAGAGATTTGATTGGTGTGAGTCACAAAGTAGGCTCTATCTGTCTGATGGTGAATACTGGGAGGAATTTGACTCCACTGTTAGTATGTCAAAACACATCAGAGTGAGTCAGATGACTGAGAAAAAACTGTCATTGAGAATGTTTTCAAGACTCAACTAATTATATTTATTTTTCTGTAGTGAAGAAATTACCATGTGTTAAAGAGGAGTCTCTCACTAAATACATTTTATTATCATATCTTACTATTTTGTGACCTGTTCATTTTTTTCCATGTTAGATTTTAATTGTTTTTTCTGTAATGTACATATATTCAGCAGAATAAAGTCAGATTATTTCTTGTACTAAAGTAGCTCCTATGGTGGCCCAGTATAGGTACCATAAAAACACAATATAAGAAGGCAATCTTGCCCCAGAGAATTTATTGTTTAGGGCTCAAAATATTACATACATCCATGGAGATTTAGTATCACCCTCAAGTCAGTATAAACAGATCTTCCCTCACAGGATCATGAAATTTACAAACAGGACACAAATATTAAAAACATTACATTATCTCAGCCCCAGCCCATGCTTTAGTTTGTATTGGTCCTGCTTTGAGCAGAGGATTGGACTAGATGACCTCCTGAGGGTCCCTTCCAATCCTAATATTTTATGATTCCATGATACTATGATCTTGTCCATACAGGAATTCTTATGTAGTGAGTAACACCTCAAATAGCAACAATTAATCATGATAATTAAAGGACCAGCAAAAACAATAACACAGAATACATAAACCAAATTACAGTGATCATATTATCACAGTTAAACATGTTCCCTGTCTGAATAGTTTACAACCTAAGGGACTTGTTTCAAAACCACTTATTTGTGCAAGCAGTTCCACTGAATTCAGTGGGCTGGGCTGGCCTCTCCCTCAGTAAAACTTCTAGTAGAATGTAAAGAAAGAGGAAAAAATTGAAGATTTCTTGAAGTTTCCCCTCTCATTTTTCTGCTGGAGAGGTGCAGGATCATCCCTAAATCAAACAAATCCTACAGAATCCACAAAAGTTCAGGGCAGCCCTAGGGTGACCAGGTGTCCGGTTTTCGACCAGAACACCCGTCGAAAAGGGATCCTAGTGGCTTTGGTCAGCACTGCTGACTGGGCCGTTGACTGTCCAGTTGGTGGCGTCGCGCAGCAGGGCAGACAGGCTCCCTGCTAGCCTCCGCTCTGCAGGCTCCTAGGAAGCAGCCAGTATGTCCCTCCCCTGGCTCTTGCGTGTAAGCAGGGGTGGGGAATCTAGGGCATGTGGGCCAGATCCGGCAGCGCCCCCTGGTTAATTTCATCTGGCCAGTGGGCCCCCCCCACCGTGGGTCAGGAGCCGTGAGTGCTGGCTCGCCCTGTTGGGGGGGGGGGGGGGAGCGCTGAGTCTCGGCGCCTCCTCACAGGGCTGGAGCCACTGGGCCTACTCATCTCACTGTGGGGGGAAGCCCCAAGTCTCTGTGCCCGCCCCCCGTGGGGTTGGAGCCGCTGCTTTGGCTCATCCCCCCTCGCTGCAGGAGAAAGCCCCAAGCCTATATGCTCCCCCCCTGCGGTGCTGTGCCACCTGGTCCCGCTGTGGGAGGAAGCCCCAAGCCTCCGCACCCCCGTGGGTGAGTTTCTGGGAGTCAATGGCTAGTGACAGAAAAAAGGTTCCCCACCCCAGAGTCCACACCCCCAGCCTGAGCCCTCACTCCCCCCTCCCCACCGTGACCCAACCCAGCCCTGATCCCTCTCCCAGTCCCAGCCTGAAGCACCCTTCTGCACCTCAAAACCCTCATCCCTAGCCCCAGCCCAGAGTCTGCACCCCCATCCAGAGCCCTTGCACCCTAATCCCCAGCCCAGAGCCCCCTCCTGCACTCCAAACCCCTTGGTTCCAGCCTGGAGCACCCTCCTGCACCCCAAATCCATCAGCCCTGGCTCCACATCAGAGCCCCCACCCCTGCACCCCAACCCTCTGCCTCAGCCTGAAGCCTCCTCCCATACTCTAAACATCTTGGCTGTACCCCCCAGCCCAGAGCCTGCACCCTAAAACCCTCATTTCTGGCCCCACCCCAGAGCCTGCATCCCAGCCGGAGTCCTCACCCCCTCCTGCACCACAGCCCCATGAGTCAGTCCAGTGAAAATGAGTGAGTGAGGGTGGGGAGAGCGAGAGATGGGTGAGGGGGTGGGATGGAGTGAGCGGGGGTGGGGCCTTAGAGAAGGGGTGGGGCATGGGTGGGGCCTCAGAGGAGGGGCAGGGCAAGGGTGTTTGGTTTTCTGTTTGTAGAAAGTTATCAACCATACTGCCCAGCCCCACAGAGACAGTGTGCCTTTACACTGTCCCTTTATTTCTGGTGCCACTCCTGCTTGGTAGGGTATCTCCAAAGTAATTGTTAAACCAGGGGCGCTCCCTAGTTATGGCTACCTATGGATACCCCATAAAGAGAGGAATCTCTAATATGGATAGGATCCTACAGCCAACCTTACCTTTTATTTGAACTTCCTTAGGGCTAGTCAAGGGATAAGATGTGTGTTCCCCTTTCCTCCCATCCAGCATGAAATTGCACATCTCTACTCCTGGCCTTCCCAATCCTCTTACATTGGAAGGAGACATCTGCATAGAAAGGGGACCCTACATAGGTGGATCTTGGGGGCATGATCTGGTCTAATGGTATTACTCATGTGAGTTAAAGTTATTCATGTTCATAAGTCTTTGCAAGATCAGGCCCCAAATTACAAAACATGCAAACACAAGAGGATAGCATGGGGGGAGGGATAGCTCAGTGGTTTGAGCGTTGGCCCACTAAACCCAAGGTTGTGAGCTCAATCCTTGAGGGGGCCATTTAGGAATCTGGGACAAAAATGGGAGATTGACCCTACTTTGAGCAGGGGGTTGGACTAGATGACCTCCTGAGGTCCCTTCCAACTCTGATAATCTAAGAGAAAACAGCACAATTTCTGAGAAAATGGAGAAAGTTGGCAAATTACTGAAGAAAAGAAGGGGATAGGAAAGATTTCTTGAAGAAGTGGCTTTTAAGGAGGTTGTTGTCAGTAATAACATCAAAAAGTTATTATATCTTTCATACACACTGTGACATTGTCTAATTAAAATATAACCATGCAAATCATTATTGTTACCACTGTTATATAATTACAATGAATCTTATACAAAGTGTAACACATGGCCAGAAAGGGTTAAAGAGCTGGCAGGCTAAATAACCCAGAGCCAACCTTTAAAGTCATGTTAGAAAGGTATGCAAATGGTAATTAGGGCCATTCAATGCTAGATAGGCTAGAACTTTGAAATGAAAACCTATGTTGTTAGACGTGATATTAATAGTGTGTGTTCACTTATATGTTAGCCATGTAAACAGACAGTTTCTGTCTGTCACTATAGCGATTGATTCAGAGATCAAAAGGGAAATTAACATTTAGATGAATTTTGGGTGCAATAATGTCATAGTCTATGTGTCTCTTTAAAATTTGTGATAAACTGCTTAATGGATAAATTATGTTAATCCATGTAGATAATTAATGGTGAGGTTTAGGAAACAGAAGGTCACATCAAAAGCCTATTGTTTACCCAGGATTGTATGGTCAAGTGGATGCTAGAAAACTGCATAAAAGACCCTTGGGTCCTGATCCCTTTTATCTTAGATCTGCTTGAAGTTTGATGCAGGGGAAGCCTAAACCATAAGGACTGATATCATGTTTTGGATTGTAACTAGCTATAGAATGAGGCTTTAGGATGCAGCTGCTGTTCTCCACACTTTCAATGACACAGTATATTATTTCAGCTGTTGACCCACTGATTGTCAGCCTGCTGTAGTTTTACCATCATTTTGTCTTTTATAGCTCCAAACATTCTCTAGGGCAGATTGCAGCCTTCTGCAAAGGTTCACTTTGTGCTCTGTCCTCTTATACATCTTTCTGTATTTTGTCAACAACAGAAGTAAATTCAGGTAAGACTGAATTTTCATCTGCTTCACGATGGCAGTAATGGCTATGCAGAGTACTTAACATTCTGTTGCAGCACTGAGTACTAGCACAGGCCAAATTCGTTGTGCTAGGTGGAACCCACCCACAAATTAGCCTAGCTTGCCATCTCCTCAAACCTATAATGTAGTATGTAATGAATTTTTTTCCCTAACCTAAAATTGTGTATAATAAAATGACAGAAGTCAGGATTAAATTGAAGTGAAATAGATAAACATACTTTTCTTTCGGAGTGGGTTCCAAATCAGTATTTGAGAGAGCATAATTCAGATCTCTCAGATAAAAATTCCAGTATCTTCCAACTCAAAAACCAGAGCGCCAAGTCTTGAGATAATGGTCCCCGCCCTTTTTTTAGAACTGTTGTCGGGGGGAAAAAAACAAACACAAAAGTGTTGTATAATTTACATTTGGCTAATGAAAGGTACGGTAGTCTCTTAGGGCAGTCAAATCTTTGAATGGTAAAATTTCAGCCTGCTTTTAGTGCTGTTTGGAATTCCTTCAAGGATGTTTTGACATTTACAGATAGATTTAAGCAGCTATATTTGCTAATGGAAAAAAATAATCTGACTGCCTCTTAGGAGTCAAAACATTGTGAGCCCAATGTAAACAGCAGAGATGCCAAGACTGAATCCAGGAAGTATTGTACATAAACATGTACACATATTGATAAATAAAATAATTTTCATCTACAAAATGTTAAAATTTCTAAATATATTTATTATCTTCAATGTTGCTGCTGTTTTGTTCAGGTCTCTAAGCCATGCTGAAAGATTTTAAGAAAAAGAAACAGGATACATGGAAGAAATTCTAAACAGATGTGAAGTATCCATGTGTGTGGGAGTGTGAGTGGATACATGGCATTCACACTGTAGGTTGCAGTTGCATTATCTATACCAGGGGTTCTCAACCTTTTTCTTTCTGAGACCCCCTGAATATGCTATAAAAACTTCACAGCCTATCTATGCCACAACAACTGTTTTTCTGCATATAAAAGCCAAGGCCAGTGTTAAGGGGTAGCAAGCAGGGCAGTTCCCTGGGGCACCATGCCTGTGAAGCTAAGCTGCTCACACTTCGGCTTCAGCTCTGGGTGACGAGGCTCGGGGCAGCGTGGCTTCAGCTTTCTGCCCTGGGCCCCAGTGAGTCTAATGCCGGCCCTGCTTGATGTACTCCCTGAAATCTGCTTGCGGCCCCCCAGGGGGCCTCGGACCCCTGGTTGAGAACTGCTGATCTAAACTATTCAGGGGGGAAGAACATAACAAAGCTATGTTGTTCTTAAAATGGAAGCAGTTTGTACTGTAGTAAAGGCATATGCCATTCTCCATGGGCCTAATATAAATTTATAATGAATATATCAATTGCCTCCCAAATACCAGAATTAAAAAGTGTCTTGGGAGATACTAGACTTTAAGGGTCACAATGCAAAGCAGAGAAGTTACATTGTATTCCAATATCTAAAAAGTGAAATGTCTAACTCAAATATAAATGAAACTTGGAACAAGTTATACACTTACATAATGGTTCTACAGTTTTGGAATGTTTTCAGAATACAGATGTACACCCTGCAGATGTGAGTTTGCCTCCCAGCCTGGGTAGAGCCTTATACTACCTGGGCTCAAGCTATCGTACTAAAAATAGCAATATGGACATGGCAACTTGAGCTCTCAAGTCTAGCTCCAGCCCAGGCTGCAATGTCCATACTGCAATTGTTAGCCTGATAGCTGGAGTGCCACTAGCGATAGCCCAAGCCCTGCTAGAGTCAGTCTGTCTACCCAAGTAGGGAGGTTTTCTCCTAGTTGCAGTGTAGACTTACCCAAGGAGGCCCACACCTTGATCTTTGCACTGAGAACTGCAAGACAGACAAACTTTTGATCCCCGATGAAGTCACACACAGAGGTCCAGCCAATGGAGCAGTTTGCAGTATTGAGTCATAAGTGACTTACCCAAGGCCACACAGAAAGGTCTGTAGCAGTCAAGAACTGAACCCAGATCCTGAGTCCAAGTCCAGTGCCTTAATCACAAGACCTCTTTAGAAAAGCATTCTGTGGATGAACCAGAATAGAAACAAGCTCTTTCTCTCCTAGCTGTGTTAATTTTTGCAGGACTAACAGGAGTGAAAAACAGTAAAATCTTATTGCAGATACTCAAATAAGATAAGACCCTGTATATGCAGATGAAGCAGATCTGCTGCTTAACAAGGTACCATATTTATACATTCTCTCTTCATAGAAGAATTGCCAAATTAAATAGAATTGACAGTCCCTTTAAACTTTCATTCTTCAAATTTAGAAACCGAATTACAGAAAGATGTATGTTGAGAAACACATTTTATTGAAGAATTAATAACTGCCAATCACCTGCACTTGTTGTCTCATAGTAGTAGGAACACAGATTCTTTGGCAGAGTAATACCACGTAAATTTTTAGTACTGAAGTAGCACACTAAAGAGATCCTTTTTTACTAACTTAAGCTTGTTTAACAATTATACACTCAAGTTAAAAGAAAAGGAGTACTTGTGGCACCTTAGAGACTAACAAATTTATTTGAGCATAAGCTTTCGTGAGCTACAGCTCACTTCATCGGATGCATTCGATGAAGTGAGCTGTAGCTCACGAAAGCTTATGCTCAAATAAATTTGTTAGTCTCTAAGGTGCCACAAGTACTCCTTTTCTTTTTGCGAATACAGACTAACACGGCTGCTACTCTGAAGCACTCAAGTTAAGTTATATTTGCATAAATTGAGAACATAGAGCCAGATGGTGGAACCATTTACTCATAATGATAAGCAATTACCATGCATGCAATCCAATGGATTTAAATGGGACTACTCATGCAAGTAACTAACTACTCACCAGTATGAGTAAGCAGAGGCACCAACCTCCCGAGGGGTGCTCGACCTCCTGCTCCGCCCCAGGCCCTGCCCCCACTCCATCTCTTCTCCCAAGCCCCGAGCCCACTCTTCCCAACCCCGCTGCTTCCTGGCCCTCCCCCTGCCTCTTCCTGCCCTCGCTCTTCCCCCTCCCCCTAGCGCATCCTGCCTGCCACTCAACAGCTGATTGTGATAGGCAGGAGGTGCTGGGAGAGAGGGGAAGGAGCTGATTGGCAAGGCCCATGGGCAGGAGGGCTGGGGGAAGGAGGAGAAACTGATCTGAGGGGCTGCTGGTGGGTGCTGAATACCCACTATTTTTTTTCCGAGGGTGCTACAGCCCCAGAGCACTCATGGAGTCAGTGCCTATGTGGCTCACATAGAGGTTCACAACTGGGATCATAGCTGGTGCTCTTGTAATAGGTGTTATAGCTAAAGCTACGATTTAATCACAGGTATTTTTAGTAAAAGTCATGGACAGGTCACTGGCAATAACCAAAAAATCACGGCCAGTGACCTGTCCATGACTTTTACTAAAAATACCCATAACTAAATCTCAGGTGCTCGGGGATCGGGGTGTGCTCTAGCGGATGCTGCTGCTCCTGGGGGAGTGGCCCGTGGCCCTGCTGCCACTGCTGCTCCTGTGCGGGAGGGGCAGCCCGGGAGCCTTCCGCTGCTGCTCTGGTGGGAAGCAGTCCGTGGCCCAGAAGCTACCACTCTGGGCCAGAAGACGGCCCAGGACCTCACCGCCAGTGCTCCTCCGGGCCGCTGCCACTGCTTCTCCGGGCCAGTGGGCAGCCTGAGGCCCCACCACCATTGCTCCACTGCTTCTGCTGCTGCAGCTGAGGAAGTCATGGAGGTCCCAGAAAGTCATGAAATCTGTGACTTCTGTGACCACTGTGACAGACACGCAACCTTAGTTATAGGATGTATGTGTACCATGCACATCTTCTTGATGGAAATAGTCCATTTGAATAAGTTTCTTCTAGAGACTAGTTCCTTGTCAACACACAATCTTGCACCCGTTCAATTAACCCCCAAACCCTCTGTGGGTTGGGAGGTGTGAAGGAATGTTTGGGTGGTGAGTAGCGATGCCAGGTACTCTGTGCATCCAGGTCCATTCCTCCACATGGGCTGCCTAAGGGGAGGGTAGGAGAACAGCTCCTCACCCTCACAGCAGAGCTCCAGCCTGGGGCCGTTTCAATTTTACTAGCCTGTAAAATATAAGACTTGCCCCAGAAACACAGGCATCTAGACATAGGGACGGCATTCTAAACAGCACCGGTACCATTGTAGCAAATGAACATAAGATCTGAGCTGCTTGCCAAGCATCTGTGCAGTGTGCACAGTGTCAAGCCCAGGTGACTGACAGAGTGAATGGGGAAGGTTAAACAAAAATGGAATGTGCTTAGGCAGATGGGCAAAGGGGACAGGCTTTAGCGATGGATTTGTTTGATATGTGCATTGCATGTTTATGTAGCTCTAAACCAGGGAGACATGATTCATAGTTACATGAAAGGGCTCTGTTCTGTTTAGCATAATCAGTCATGTCCATCAGGATTGCACCGAAACATAGAAAGCAATCCAAATCACACAGACGGCAATACAACATCCAAAGACTTCCATCCTCAGTACACCAAGAGAACTTCCAAACACTTCTCAGTGAAAAACTGGCCATATGCACACCTGGAAATGACGACATAAGTGTCAAAGAAGACTGGGAAGCCCTAAAACAGACCATCCATGAGGTCTGCAAGGAATCCATTGGCCTTGCTACCCACCAACACTGAGATTACAGCCCTTTTCGACCAGAAAAGAAGCTTTCTCTGACTGGCGAAACCAACCACTATCCAGTCAGAAGCAAAGCTTTTTCCATCAGTTCAAAGCTGAAGTTCAAAGAAGGATTCAAGAAATCAAAAAACAAATGGTGGGAAGACAAAGCAAAAGAAATCCAAACATTTGCTGACAGACATGATCTGCGGAGCTTTTTTTGTGAGACAAAGACCCTGTACAGACCAAGCTCATGTGGCCTCATACCACTGAGATACGAAGATGGTAGTACTCATCTTAAAGATAATGAATCAATCAAAGAGCGCTGGAAGAAACACTACCAAAAGCTTCTAAATCGAGAATCGACTGTGACTGACAACACCATTGACTCCCTCCCTCAACACCCAATCTGGGAAACTCTTGCCAACCCCCCACACCTGAGGAGGTCTGCAAAGCAATTAAACAAATGAACATAAGAATGGCCATACTGGGTCAGACCAAAGGTCCATCAAGCCCAGTATCCTGTCTACTGACAGTGGCCAATGCCAGGTGCCCCAGAGGAAGTGAACCTAACAGGTAATGATCAAGTGATCTCTCTCCTGCCATCCATCTCCACCATCTGACAAACAGAAGCTAGGCACACCATTCCTTACCCATCCTGGCTAATAGCCATTAATGGACTTAACCTCCATGAATTTATCCAGTTCTCTTTTAAACCCTGTTAAAGTCCTAGCCTTCACAACCTCCTCAGGCAAGGAGTTCCACAGGTTGACTGTGTGCTGTATGAAGAAGAACTTCCTTTTATTTGTTTTAAACCTGTTGCCAATTAATTTCATTTGGTGGACCCTAGTTCTTATATTATGGGAACAAGTAAATAACTTTTCCTTATTCACTTTCTCCATACCACTCATGATTTTATATACCTCTATCATATCCTCTCTTAGTCTCCTCTTTTCCAAGCTGAAAAGTCCTAACGTCTTTAATCTCTCCTTATATGGGACCCATTCCAAACCACTAATCTTTTTAGTTGCCCTTTTCTGAACCTTTTCTAATGCCAGTATATCTTTTTTGAGATGAGGGGACCACATCTGTACACAGTATTCAAGATGTGGGCGTACAATGGATTTATATAAGGGCAATAAGATATTCTCAGTCTTATTCTCAATCCCTTTTTTAATGATTCCTAACATCCTGTTTTGACTGCTGCTGCACACTGCATGGATGTCTTCAGAGAACTATCCACGATGACTCCAAGATCTTTTTCCTGATTAGTTGTAGCTAAATTAGTCCCCATCATATTGTATGTATAGTTGGGGTTATTTTTTCCATTGTGCATTACTTTATATTTATCCACATTAAATTTCATTTGCCATTTTATTGCCCAATCACTTAGTTTTGTGAGATCTTTTTGAAGTTTTTCAGTCTGCTTTGGCCTTAACTCTCTGGAGCAGTTTAGTATCATCTGCAAACTTTGCCACCTCACTGTTCACCCCTTTCTCCAGATCACTTATTCATAAGTTGAATAGGATTGGTCCTAGGACTGACCCTTGGGGAACACCACTAGTTACCCCCAGTGATGTGCTGCCAAAATCTTAACAACGGGTTCCCTCCTCACCCCACGAGGGGGTCATTGCCCAGCTCCATCTCCCCGGGACTCCTGCCCCATCCACCCCCATCCCCTGTCCCCTGACTGCCCCCAGAACTGGGCAGGAGGGTCTCGTGGGCCACCATAGTGGGTGCCCACCTCACCCCTAAGAGCCAGAGGCACCTGCCGGGGGGCGAGGTGGGGAGTCCTGGAGGGGCTTCCCTGGGGCAGGAAGCATCCGGCAGGTCCCTCTGGCTCCTAGGGGCGGGGGAGCGTAGCTGGCGGGGAGCAGGGGGAGCAGCCGTTCCCCCACTGATCACAACAAAAGTGGCGCCTTAGGCGCTGACTCCCTGGGTGCTCCAGGGCTGGAGCACCCATGGGGAAAATTTGGTGGGTGCAGAGCACCCACCGGCAGCTCTCCACCCCGCGCCCAACCCCAGCTCACCTCGCCTCTGCTCTGTCTCCTCCCCTGAATGCACTGCCCCGCTCTGCTTCTCTACCCCCCCTCGTCGGCTTCCCAGGAATCAGCTGTTCGGCGGGAAGCAGGGGAGGGCTGAGAAGCAGGTGGCGGCTTCCCGCTCAGGCCCAGGGAGGTGGAGGTGAGCTGGGGTGGGGAACGGTTCCCCTGCGTGCCCCCACCCCGGGTTACCTGCTGCAGCGCGGGCGGCCCTCCTCATGCCCCCCCCCGCCCCAGCTCAGCTCCGCCTCCCTGGGCCTGAGTGGGAAGCCGCGGCCTGCTTCTCAGCCTGCCCCAGCTTCCCACATGAACAGCTGATTCGCAGGAAGCCTCGGGGGGCAGAGAAGCAGAGCGGGCGGCGCAGTCAGGGGAGGAGGGGATGGCAGAGCGGAGGTGAGCTGGGGCCGGGGGTGGGGCAGGGAGCTGCCGGTGGGTGCTCTGCACCCACCAAATTTTCCCCTTGAGTGCTCCAGGGCTGGAGCACCCATGGAGTCGGCACGTAAGGCACCACTTTTGGCCAGTTAAATTTAGAAGCTCTCGTGGAACAACCGGTTCTAAAAGGGCTTAAAAATTTAACAACCGGTTTTTGCGAACGGGCTCCAGCTCACCACTCGTTACCCCTCTCCATTCTGAAAATTTACCATTCACCCAGTTTTGTGAGATCACTTTGTAACTCTTCACAGTCTGCTTTCGACTTAACTGTCTTGCATAGTTTTGTATCACCTGCAAATTTTGCTACCTCACTGTTTATCCCTTTTTCCAGATCATTTATGAATATGTTGAATGGTACTGGTCCCAGTACAGA
Source organism: Dermochelys coriacea (assembly GCF_009764565.3). Lineage (NCBI taxonomy): Eukaryota > Metazoa > Chordata > Testudines > Dermochelyidae > Dermochelys > Dermochelys coriacea. The sequence goes on along the minus strand of NC_050068.2, from coordinate 329,281,965 downwards.
CCCCTGTGGGACACCATTATTTATCTCTCTCCATTCTGAAACTGACCATTTATTCCTATGTTTTGTTCCCTGTCTTTTAACCAGTTCTCAATCCATAAAAGGATCTTCCCTCTTATCCCATGACAACTTAATTTACATAAGAGTCTTTGGTGAGGGACTTTGTCAAAGTCTTTCTGGAAATCTAAGTACACTATGTCCACTGGATCCCCCTTGTCCACATGTTTCTTGACCCTTTCAAAGAACTCTAATAGATTAGTAAGACATGATTTCCCTTTACAGAAACCATGTTGACTTTGCTCAACAATTTATGTTCTTCCATGTGTCTGACAATTTTATTCTTTACTATTGTTTCAACTAATTTGCCCGGTACTGACATTAGACTTACTGGTCTGTAATTGCCGGGATCACCTCTAGAGCCCTTTTTAAATATTGGTGTTATGTTAGCTATATTCCGGTCATTGGGTACAGAAGCCGATTTAAAAGACAGGTTACAAACTATAGTTAATAATTCCGCAATTTCATATTTGAGTTTTTTCAGAACTCTTGGGTGAATGCCATCTGGTCCCGGTGACTTGTTACTGTTAAGTTTCTCAATTAATTCCAAAACCTCCTCTACTGACACTTCAATCTGTGACAATTCCTCAGATTTGTCACCTACAAAAGATAGCTCAGATTGGGGAATCTCCCTAACATCCTCAGCCATGAAGACTGAAGCAAAGAATTCATTTAGTTTCTTTGCAATGACTTTATCATCTTTAAGTGTTCCTTTTGTATCTTGATCGTCTAGGGGCCCCCTGGTTGTTTCGCAGGCTTCCTACTTTTGATGTACTTAAAAAAACATTTTGCTATTACCTTCTGAGGTTTTGGCTAGCTGTTCTTCAGCTCCTTTTTGGCTTTTCTTATTACATTTTTACACTTAATTTGGCAGTGTTTATGCTCCTTTCTATTTACCTCACTAGGATTTGACTTCCGCTTTTTAAAAGATGCCTTTTTATCTCTCACTGCTTCTTTTACATGGTTGTTAAGCCACAGTGGCTCTTTTTTAGTTCTTTTACTGAGTTTTTTAATTTGGGGTAAACATTTAAGTTGAGACTCTATCATGGAAAAGTGTCCATGCAGCTTGCTGGGATTTCACTCTAGTCACTGTAAATTTTAATTTCTGTTTAACTAACCTCCTCATTTTTGCATAGTTCCCCTTTCCAAAATTAAATGCCACAGTGTTGGGCTGTTGAGGTGTTCTTTCCACCACAAGAGTGTTAAATGTTATTATATTATGATCACTATTTCCAGTCGGTCCTGTTATAGTTACCTTTTGGATCAGATCCTGCACTCCACTCAGGACTAAATCGAGAGTTGCCTCTCCCCTTGTGGATTCCTGTACCAGCTGCTCCAAGAAGCAGTCATTTAAAGTATCGAAAAATTTCGAAGAACAATGAAGAACAATAAAGCACCAGATCCTGATGGCATACCAGCTGAACTACTGAAAGTGGGGGGAGAAACACTGACTAACAAGCTTCACTTTCTGCTCCTCAAAATCTGGTCCACTGAAGAAATCCCTGCTGATTTATATAATGCTAACATCATCACCATTTTCAAAAAGGGAGACAGGGCTGACTGTGCCAACTATGGAGGCATTGCCCTCCTCTCCATCGCTGGGAAGATTCTTGCTAGAATCTTACTGAGTCGCCTGCTCACTCTTGCAGACGAAGTAATTCCAGAGTCCCAGTGTTGCTTCAGACCATCACGAGGCACAACCGACATGATTTTCGCAGAGAGGCAGGAAAAATGTCAAGAACAACACCAGGAGCTGTATATGGCCTTTATCAATCTGACCACAGCCTACAACTCTGTCAACCGTGAGGTTCTATGGAAAATCATGTCAAAGTTTGGCTCCCCAAGCAAATTTATCACCACGGTAAGCCTCCTCCATGACCAGATGACTGCCTCCATCCTGTGCAGTGGCTCTACCTCTGAGCCCTTTGCCATCCAAACTGGCGTAAAACAAGATTATGTACTGGCACCCACCCTTTTCTCCATTTTCTTAGCAGCTATGAAAACATTAACCCAAGATTGTTTACCACAGGGCACTGGCATCCAACGTTGGATTCACAGCAACCTCTTCAACCTTTTTCATCTCCATGCCAGAACTAAAGTAATATTGGCAACAATAACTGAACTCCAGTACGCAGATGACTGTGCTGTAGTTGCACACTCAAAGGAGGATCTTCAAAACAGCCCTTAATTGCTTCTCTGAAGCTTACAAAAGCCTAGGGCTAACTCTAAACAATGGCAAAACAAAAATTCTCCACCAGCCAGTCCTCAGTTAATCATCAGACCCAGCAAGGAAGATCTATATCGACAAAGAAGAACTGGAAAAAGTAGAATACTTTGCTTATCTTGGAAGCCATCTCTCAAAGAGGGCAGACATAGACGTCGAGATACAGCACAGCATTCACTGTGCCAGCCTTGCCTTTGGCAGACTGTCTCACTAGGTGTTCAACAATCACAACATTAGAACACATACTAGAATATGTTTTATAAAGTAGTGGTAATCCCAACTCTCCTCTATGACTGTGAGATTTGGGTGACCTACAGAAAACACCAGAAAAACCTGGAACACCAGCACTTTCTTCAGAAGATACTCAACATAAAGTGGGAGGATCATTGCACTAATGTCAGTGTCCTCACAGAGGCCAACATCTTCAGTGTTGAGGCCCTGATTATCCAGCACCAGCTGAGGTGGAGCGGGCACTGTGTGCGCATGCCTGTTGTACGCTTACCAAAACAACTGCTGTATGCCCAACTCATGAAAGGAAATGGGGAGGCCAAAAGAAATGTTTTAAAGATACCCTCAGGATAAACAGCAAGAGATGAGGCATCAACACCACACACTGGGAGACAGCAGCCAAGGATAGGGATAATTGGCGAAGATTTGTCAGAGAGGGAATGTCCACTTTTGAGGAAAATCGCCTTGCCCTGGTCGCAGAAAAATGCCAGAAAAGAAAGGAAAGACAACTGTTACTCAGCAATCATAGCCCAACCCTGTCTTCCAACACCACCTGCAATGTCTGCCAACGAGCCTGTGGCTCAAGAATCTGACTCCTCAGTCACCAAAGGACTCATGAAAAATAAAACCTGTGAAAGCGGCAAAGAGTCCTGTGGCACCTTATAGACTAAGGTGTCACAGGATTCTTTGCCGCTTTTACAGATCCAGCCTAACACAGCTACCCCTCTGAAGCTGTGAAAGACATCATCCTCAACCTCGAGGGATCGCCTATGAATTTAAGTAGTCCTAACAATTGGTAAATCCAGAAGTTACACCTATACCTATTATTAATAGTATTAAGCCCCTTAACCCCCCAAAATAGAAGTCAAATGTGCCTCTGCTCCTGGCTGAGTAATGGCTTATCTCCCTACCACAACTCCAGCTCTGCCCTCTGATTTCACTGCAGCATCTAGGACAGACTCCTGCTCTGATCACTAGTTGTCACTGTAATCCACACACCTACTGGGTTGGTGTTCTGTCCCATCTAGTTGCACCGAGACCCCTTAGAGAGATAAAATGAGTCTGAGCTACAGCCTTAGTTACCAGTCAGTTGGGTTTTAGCTCATGCGGTAGAAACTCATGCTTGAGGCTCCAGGTTCAATCCCACCCACCGACAACTGGCGGTCTGTCAGCGTTATAAGTGGGGCTCATCCGGATTCCAACGGGCAAGTCTCTGAAGCTCAGGATGTGCTTCCTCAGCTAGTGGAAGTATGTAACCCACACACCTTCGGGGTGTGGTGTTCTGTCCCATCTACTGGTACTGAGACCACTTAAAGAAAGAGATAAAATGAGTCTGCTACCAGCCACTTAACTTGAGGCTCATGCTTTAAGCTGCAGGTTCGATCCCGCCTGCTGACGACGACGACTGGGGTCTGTCAGTGTTACATCACTGCCAGCATGCTGGCATGTAACACCACCCATGGTGCGCCCCCCCCCCCCCAGGACATTCGTACCCTCACCGAGCTACCCATAGTGCCCACCCCATGCATCTCACCACACTGCCAGGATGCGCTCTCCCTTGCACAGTGCACCTCTCCACGCCTGCCCCCCACAGTGCGATCCCCTCCCCCACATACCTCACGGCTCCCGCACCCCAGCCCCCCCTTCTTCTTAGCCAGCCTCTCTCTCCCCCCTTTGTGCCACCCGGGGCTCCTCTTACCTGATGTTTCCTACCCAGTCAGGTTCCTCCTCCGGGGCGTTTTGTGCCCCCCTAGCAGCTGCCTGGCAGCCTCGAGCCGCGTGTTTACCATCCCCAGAGCGTCTCGGGTTGCCATGGAGACACAGCCACCTCCCCCCCCCCCACGCGCCGCACCGCCTCACTACCTTCTTCCTCCCTCACTTCTGGTCGGCGACAACGTCTCCCGCTCAGTCCAATAGGAGCAGAACACGGAAAGACCTCCCCTCCCCCCCCCCCGTGGCTCGTGGACAGAGAACTCAGGGGCCGCTGAGGGGTAGCCCGCTGGGATTTGTAGTTCACCCTGCTTCCGTTCTCAATGACGTTGCTGTGGCTCAGAACTACAAGTCCCAGCAGCCACAGCGGGTCGCGGGGGTGGGGAGCGCCAGGCGGCGGCACCCACCAAGCTGCCCGCCTAGATTCTGGTAAGGGACTTGTTCCCTGTTCGCCACCCCCTCCGCCCGCTGCGAGTTCTGTGCGGGAGCTGCAGGGGGGGGGTCCCCTCCTATGAGCTGCGCGCCCCATAGCCCGTCCCTGCGGTGCCCGGTGGGGGGGGGGGCAGACCCCACCCTCGCCCGCGGTGCCCCGTTCCCATAAGCCGCACCCCGCGCGGCGAAGGGCGCCATAGCCGGCGCCGGGATCAAAGCTGGGCGATATGCGGGCCCCCTGCCCGGGCTGGTGGCACCTGGGGGTGAGGGTGGCAGGTGTCCCGCGAGGGCTGTTGAGCAGCGGCGGCCGCTGGCGAGGGGCGCGGGGCGGCAGCTGGTCACGCTCTGCCCTGTTCGTGACGGGCCCCTCCAGCGGCTGCGGGAGCCCGGCGGGCCCCGAGGCGGGCAAGAAGAGGGGCAATAAGCCCCTCAAGGAGTGGACGCTGATTGTCAGCCCGTTCGGCCAGCTGAAGGTGCGGCTGCCTTGCCACGTTACCGTGAGCCCCCTGGACCCACTCCGCTACCCGGAGGCGGACAGAGCGCTGGTCACTGTCAGCGGGGTGGACAGCAGCCTGCCCCAGGGTGTGGATCTGGATCGCCTGCAGGTGAAGTACGACGAGGCGCTGAAGGAGATGACGATTGTCTCCGACCGCATGGACAGCAAGGCCGCTGTTGTTGTGAAGACACCTATGAAGTTTGGTATGTGAGGTGTAGCTGGTTCAGATGTAGTGTTCTGTGTAGTTGAGGTGTGGGTATGTGCACTCTGTGTCCAATCCCTCTTCTCCCACACAGTGAGACATGCACCTGTGTCCCCCTGGTCCCTGGGTCCAGGCCTCTCCTGACATCCCTTTTGGTAAGACAGACAGTGCTGTTGCAATAGTGCCAACCTCAGGCACTCAAAAATCATGAGTCAGGTTCTCCACAAAATCATGAAACTTTTTTTTTTTTTTAGAGAGTTCCTTTTCTTTTCCTAATGACAGGTTTCAGAGTAGCAGCCGTGTTAGTCTGTATTCGCAAAAAGAAAAGGAGTACTTCATCGGATGATGAAGTGAGCTGTAGCTCACGAAAGCTTACGCTCTAATAAATTTGTTAGTCTCTAAGGTGCCACAAGTACTCCTTTTCTTTTTTCTTTTCCTGTTGGTTTCGTGGAGTCACAGAATCATAGAAGATTAGGTTGGAAGAGAGGCTTTAGGCTACACTGACTTCATATTTTCAAACTTTTCTCTGCAACCATAGGGGCTAGAAATGTACATTTTTATTTGAATGAGGGGCTAGAAATGTACATTTTTATTTGAATGAAAACTGAGATATACATGCCATCTTTTGATTCCAGTAGCTGAAGCTGTAAGAAAAACACCAGGTATTATGAGAGTTGGCAACACATCAGCGGGGATTGATGTTTTTTAGTTGAACTGGTGATACTACTGATAGTTGGCTGTGCACACTTGCAGTTCATCTATTTTTCGCACCAGATGTGGTACATGCAGCCAACCCTCCAACACAACCTCCAGCTGAGTCAGAGTCATGAGCTCTACTAGCTTATGTTCTTTTGGGTGTCCCATCTCACTGGTTACAAAAACTGGAAGACAACAGTGTTTGCAGTCATAGAGACAGGAATGCCAGGAGAAGCCTCTTCTTTTCCAGTACAATTCCTATGTCATCCCTTAGCAGTGAGAAACTCCTTCTGAATCCAGACAGTGCTGTGAGTACAAATCCTACAAACAGCTCAGCTGTATTGCCCAGGGGTGCTGGAATATGTTTAATAGTGGTGGTGCTGAAAGCCAGATCCCTTACCCCCATCCGCGTCTTTTCCCCCACCCCTCCCCAGAGCTGGGGCCGGGAGCAGGGCCGTGTCTCCAGGAAGGAGGGACCTGGACCGGGCTAAGGGGGCCAAGGCTGTGGTCACAGCGGGGGGGGGGGGCGAGGGCGAGGGGGTGTGGCAGCTGCATGCAGGGCCAGAAGCGGAGGCGCGGGTCCAGTGGCCAGGACCCTCAGGCACAGGGCGAGCAGCTGTGTGCAGGGCCAGAAGCGGAGGCGCGGGGCCAGTGACTGTGTGGGGGGCCAGAAAAGGAGCCATGGAGCTGGTGGCCAGGACCCCCGGGCATGGGGCCAGGACCCAGTGTGCGGGGCCAGGAGCGGAGCCCCATGTAAAACCTGGTGGGTGCTGCAGCACCCTCCCGCCCCGCACCTCTAGTTCCCGTGCCTATAGTACTGCCACCAAATGTGGTAGTTGCTAACCAGGTTTGGGCCAATAGCCATATTACTCCTTAACTGCTTTGCACCAGAGATGAACCCCAAATTTCAGCTAGGCCCAAGGTCTATTGTGTGCCTAAATTCATAAATGTTTGAGGCACTCATACTACTGAAATAAGTACCATAAATGCCTGTTAAACAATATGCAAACATCTTTTTCATAGGCTAATACCTTTTCCCTATACTTACTCGCAGATACGTTAGTCAATGTACTGATTTCCCTGTGCCCCTTTGGCCGCACCTACACACACTGTGTATATATAGACAATATTTGTTATCTGAATTTTGAAGTGTACTTTGAGATCATAGAAATGGCATATTTTGAGATGATTGAAAATTTCAGATGGAGGCATACTCTGTGGATTATCCCCTCTGCTCCCGGAGGCTATAATCCTCTATTGGCTATACTGCCTCTTTTAACAATCTCAGAAGTTGGAGGGTATTTAGGCTTGCAATATTATCAGTTTATCAAGGAAAATCATGTAAAATAACTCTGGGCTAACAGTGAAACAGAAGATGACCGAGCTTTGGAAGAGGATGTGGTTGTAGAGTATTTTCAGTGACTGCTCTGTTTTTCTTCTACGTGTAATTACTGTAGATTGAGACCAGATATTACAGTGTTTTAGAACTGTTATTTGTTTCTCTTTAGCACTAAGAGAGCCCCATTTTTGCTTTCACTATTCTAGATTTGGATATCAAGACATCAGGGACTGGCTGTGTGAAGATTCAGAAAATAGATTGTGATAGCTGCAGAATAGAAACTGAGAAGGGGACTAGCATTTTACAGTCAATAAAGGTACAAAGAGCTCTTCTTCCTCTATACTCATTATTTTAAAAGCAACTGTTTATTATGGAATACAGTATTATAAGGCCAGAATCTAGTCTTGAAGACATGGTATGCAGTGCACATGCATGAACACTTGCAGATGATACAATAGCTGATTTCATTGTTTTTTAGTGCACTGATTACAGTATGCAAGTTAATAATCATAGATTGCTTGAGACAATGAAGTGCTGAGCGCCCTCAACAACAATTGAAGCCAGTAGGCCGAAATCTGTTCTCCCAAAAATCAATGGCAAAATTGGCCTTGACTTCAGTGAGTGAAGACTAAAGCCTATTCTGAGTTAAGGGTGTGCAGCATCTTCCAGGAGGAGCTTGGTCCCTCCCAGGATCAGCCTATGATGTTTTTGTTTAAATTAGTAACAAGGAGAGTTTTCTTTTGGGATCCTTGGTTTTTGTTGTTGAGATCGTTATATTTCTCTTGACTTCTCAAATTAATTCAATTAATCACTGTCACACACATGCCCTCTGGATAAGTTTTTGGCCATAGATTTGTATATAACTTTCCAGCTAAATTGCTGACATTAATATTACCGTTAAATACCATACATTGTGTTGATATGACCCCTTTTTGCCCCAAAGATTTCAGACTTCTCTGCACAGTACGCTTTTGTAGAAATACTCATAGTGGGTCCAACTCTGCTGTAAATCAGGATTAATTTCATTTAAATCAATTGAATAGTATAATTCATAGTATAAAATAGTATAAAAATTAATGACAGGTTTCAGAGTAGCAGCCGTGTTAGTCTGTATTCGCAAAAAGAAAAGGAGTACTTGTGGCACTTTAGAGACTAACATTGATTTGAGCATAAGTTTTCGTGAGCTACAGCTCACTTCATCGGATGCATTCAGTGGAAAATACAGTGAGGAGATTTATATACACAGAGAACATGAAACAATGGGTGTTATCGTACACACTGTAAGGAGAGTGATCACTTAAGATGAGCTATTACCAGCAGGAGGAGGGAGAGGAAGAAAACCTTTTGTAGTGATAATCAAGGTGGGCCATTTCCAGCAGTTGACAAGAATGTCTGAGGAACGGTGGGGAGTGGGAGGAAATAATTTGGGGAAATTGTTTTACTTTGTGTAATGACCCATCCACTCCCAGTCTTTATTCAAGCCTAAGTTAATTGTATCCAGTTTGCAAATTAATTCCAATTCAGCAGTCTCTCGTTGGAGTCTGTTTCTGAAGTTTTTTTGTTGAAGAATAGTCACTCTTAGGTCTGTAATCGAGTGACCAGAGAGATTGAAGTGTTCTCCAACTGGTTTTTGAATGTTATAATTCTTGAGGTCTGATTTGTGTCCATTTATTCTTTTACGTAGAGACTGTCCAGTTTGACCAATGTACATGGCAGAGAGGCATTGCTGGCACATGATGACATATGTCACATTAGTAGATGCGCAGATGAACGAGCCTCTGATAGTGTGGCTGATGTGATTAGGCCCTATGATGGTGTCCCCTGAATAGATATGGGGACACAGTTGGCAACGGGCTTTGTTGCAAGGATAGGTTCCTGGGTTAGTGGTTCTGTTGTGTGGTGTGTGGTTGCTGGTGAGTATTTGCTTCAGATTGGGGGGCTGTCTGTAAGCAAGGACTGGCCTGTCTCCCAAGATCTGTGAGAGTGATGGGTCGTCCTTCAGGATAGGTTGTAGATCCTTGATGATGCGTTGGAGAGGTTTTAGTTGGGGGCTGAAGGTGATGGCTAGTGGAGTTCTGTTATTTTCTTTGTTGGGCCTGTCCTGTAGTAGGTGTCTTCTGGGTACTCTTCTGGCTCTGTCAATCTGTTTCTTCACTTCAGCAGGTGGGTATTGTAGTTGTAAGAATGCTTGATAGAGATCTTTTAGGTGTTTGTCTGTGTCTAAGGGGTTGGAGCAAATGCGGTTGTATTGTAGAGCTTGGCTGTAGACAATGGATCGTGTGGTGTGATCTGGGTGAAAGTTGGAGGCATGTAGGTAGGAATAGCGGTCAGTAGGTTTCTGATATAGGGTGGTGTTTATGTGACCATCGCTTATTAGCACCGTAGTGTCCAGGAAGTGGATCTCTTGTGTGGACTGGTCCAGGCTGAGGTTGATGGTGGGATGGAAATTGTTGAAATCATGGTGGAATTCCTCAAGGGCTTCTTTTTCATGGGTCCAGATGATGATGATGTCATCAATGTAGCGCAAGTAGAGTAGGGGCATTAGGGGACGAGAGCTGAGAAGCGTTGTTCTAAGTCAGCCATAAAAATGTTGGCATACTATGGGGGCCATGGGAGAACCCATCGCAGTGCCGCTGATTTGAAGGTATGCATTGTCCCCAAATGTAAAATAGTTATGGGTGAGGACAAAGTCACGAAGTTCAGCCACCAGGTTAGCCGTGACGTTATCGGGGATACTGTTCCTGACGGCTTGTAGTCCATCTTTGTGTGGAATGTTGGTGAAGAGGGCTTCTACATCCATAGTGGCCAGGATAGTGTTTTCAGGAAGAGAGAGTTACTTTAACTTCAGTGGTAGACAGTCAGGCCCTTAATGGGAGATTTGTCATTAATTTCAAACGGGATCGGGTCCTACACTGACCAAGCTTTTTAAAAGCCATGTACCATTTTCCCTCCAGATTCTGCACTATCAATACTGAACCAGAACCCAGCTGTGCTAGGTGCTATACAAACACAGAAAAAAGAGAAGGCCCCTGCCCCAAAGAGCTTACAATCTAACTATAAGACAAGAGACAACAGATGGGTACAGACAGACAGAGAGGGAACTATATGGAAACAACACAACAGTGTTGGTCAGCATGATAGGCAGTGGTCTCAGCATGCCAGCAGCCCAACAGTTGTGAAGATTTTTGTAGGCATCATGGAAAAGGAGAGTTTTAAAGAAGGATAATGAGTTAATTTTGCATATGTTTACAGGGAGCTTCTCCCAAGTGCGAGAGGCAGTATATGTCTAAAACAAACATTTCAGTTTACTAGACTATAGGAAAACTATAAAGCACTAAATAATATATGAAGCAGGATCTGAATGAACGCTCTCCTTGATATCTAGTGATGCAATGCGGGAAAAGACTTTAGGAGCAAACCGTGTTTGCGTAGACATGCCTAGTCTGCCTAAGTGTGCAGCATGATGGAGCTGCTTTGCCAGAATGATCAATTTTGGCTGGTCTTGGATTAAAATTACTCAAGTATTTGAATGCAGGGGTAATGAAATGTTGTAATCCTTATTGTACAAGTAAAGGGTAGCAGAACTGTTCTTAGCATGCCCTGATTGAGGGTTTCCCCTAAACTGAACCTCACTCGCTAAGCAGAGGTTAGGGGTGTCAAATCCCAGTGAAGAAGAGAATGGGTCAGGACAGATGTTCCCACTTGATGATATGGATGCTGCTCAAAGAGTGCTAATGACAGAGCTGATTAGACTCAATAGAGAGTCCTTGTTTCTGGTTGGTGATTCCTAGAGCTGTCAGGTCTAGGACCTAAGTTTGAGGGCAGGTCTACACTACAGCCCGAATCCACACTCTGACCCGCCAAAATGACAGTAGATCGCTCTCCAATCGACAACTGTACTCAACTCCCGACGAGAAGAGTAAGGTGCCCTCGACTCTCCATCATAGTTTAGAGTAGCCTTGGGATTTCTCTAATCTGTACCAGCTGACTGAATTCCCCTTGCTGTACCTCCCCAGGGGCAAGATGACAATCACTGGAGTATAACACGTCCCCTCTGGACGTGCTTCTGGAATGTACCCTGTGCTAAGGCCTCACTGGAAGAACCTTCAACTGGGGAGATCTGGCTCCTTCATACCACCATAGCACAGATGGCCACAGTAGGCGAGAGAACTTGACCTGGAATGTTTTTGTTTTTTTGGGGTTTTTTTTTTTTTTTGGTGGAGTTAATTTAGTAAGAACATAAGAAGGAATCCAAGGACTAGATTAAAACATTTACTAAAATGAAATGTCACTGGACATTTTTATATGACTTCCCTTTTTTTAAAAAAAAACAGCACTAGTTGCATTTACTCTTGTACTGCTATGTGTCAACATGAGCACACTAATGCAGACACTAAAGTCCATGGGGCTACTCATGTGAGTAAAATTATTCATGTAAGCATATGCAGGATCGGGGTTTATGATACTAGTAAAATTACAACATCTCATTACTTAGTCAAACCACGAATTTAGCTTTTAGCCAATTTCTTAAAATAGTATTCTGGCAATTAGAAAAAACTTACAAAGTTATATATGTCTGCTGTATTTATGCTGCTGATTTAGAAAATGTCGTATTATAGCAGTTGGAAGAAAGACGATTAGAAGAGTGATAAAGCGATCTTAACTACTTAGAAGTGCATAGTCTACAAGTAACTGAAGTTTAAATTACATTCAGAGACCCCAGCCCTTCAAAATTATCTGCAGAGTCTGAGCCTTATTCCTGCATAGCGTTCCCTTGATATACTTTTCAGAGTAGCAGCCGTGTTAGTCTGTATTCACAAAAAGAAAAGGAGTACTTGTGGCACCTTAGAGTTAGTCTCTAAGGTGCCACAAGTACTTCTTTTCTTTTTTCCCTTGACATACGTGGGACTTTGTATCCATGTTCTATTGCCCTCTACTGGATGGAATCAGGAAGTATTTGACTGTGCATTATTGAAATCTTCTGTCTCACTTTAGTTGTCACATGCTATCCACAAACCATTGTGATCGTGGAGTGTCATGTTCCTGTTCTAAAAATGGCCTAGTTACAGAGCTTGTTTATACATACCAGATATGTTCATCATAAGATCCTTTAATGCTATGGTTGCGGTTTGTTTAAAAAAGATATTTTACACAAAATGTCACCTAATGGCTAAACCATATAATACAGTTTAGCATTCCAGTTCAGAGAGGAAGGAGGCCCCTTCCCACTAGATGAGAACAAAATATTATGTAGTCATTCTAAACCATTGATAAGGTGGTCTATTAGAGGAAATGATTGTGTGTGTATTCAAGAACACCAGCGAAGGCAGATTTTCACAGTCACTAGTTCTCAGATTCATAGTTATAGGTCTCGGCAAGTTATACATTGTTCTTTTTAATCTTCTTCAGATTGCTATCTGTTGTTGCTGCTCAGTGCTATCAAATCTGAAATATATAATGTCTTTAGAGCTCATTCTACATTCAGCAAGAAATAAGGGCTGTTTTGATTTCTTCTTCCCTCAGTTTTTCTTTGGTCAGCAGAGTCCTTCCTGCATTGAGAAATAGGGCTCAAATCAGGAAAGATTAGACTTACGATTTTTTTTTGGAGTACAGTAACACTCTGTGTGTGATGCGATGCTCAGATACAGTGAGATTATACAGAGGTTGCTTACCTCTCTCATCAAGTGCACAGCCATACCCTGCAGACTAATTGAACAAGAATTCTAAAATAAAATCTCACCTCCTGGGGTATGGTTTATTAATATAGGTTGTAGCCCAATATGTGCTAAGGAAGCCAGCGACATTTGTCAGTTTCCCACAGGTCTTCCTGTCAGTTTCTCACTAGGATCTGCAAATAGTCCTTCATCCCTTGTTGCAGGGTTCACAATTGTTTTGTATCTGGCTAAAATGCAGGAGAGTTTGGTCTGAGTAGAAACTGCAGGATATAGTCCCTATATAATAATCTGCATGTCCAAGCTAAAGTCCTACTTCATCTAGGTCCCAGGATGCAATGCAAACAAACCACAAAGCCCATCCTCTTTTAAATATTACCTTTGTATATTCAGAACTCAATGCTTTTTTCATATTTTCTGCAGGTGATTGTTTCAACCATCCATTGGTTCTACCCTAAAGAATGAAATAAGCATGGCATAATAGCCTGAATTTGTTAGCCAAACATCTTTACTTTCCTTCGCATGCCTTTAATATGCATTTCATCGACAGTTAACATATAAAGCTACCTTGTGGATATGCTTTTTGGTCAGGTTGGGAGCCAAAAATGCATGATTTGTAGAGAGGAGGGTAAGAAGTCTTGGTGGGGCTTTCACCTGCCTGAGTAAGATATTTCATAGTGACACTTCCATCTCAGGAGAAGCTGTGCGTCCTTAAAGCTGCTGAGTAAGTAGAGCGATCATATCAATTTCTGAGGAAGGGTGAGAGAAAAGAGGGTCACAAATATGAACGATATTTACACCCACTTTTGCTGAAGACTTATTTGTTCTCAAGCTTTAGACGCTCAGCTGCCTCCCCCTAATATGCTGAGCATTTTACTGGTCTCATTCTCCTGGCTAGTATTTACCAATAGAAAGTGAAATTGGTAAAACTTGGTAGTGGTAGATTTTAGGACTTTGGGGCAAAAATTACCCAACTTCTATCAATGAAAATTACCAAGTGACTTTCTAATGCTTGATATCTGTACACCAACATAACGTTTTAGCACAAGATTGGTATTATTGGAAACCTCACATTACAGGCTTTCAAGGGACATGAACCACAAAATACTGCAAAATTATTGGCATTGAAATGGTATTTTTTATTTTAAAAAAGATAAATCATGTTGCCATATATTATTTCCACATTTAAGTTAGTGTGACCATTTGGCTCCAAAATAGTTGCTTTCAGAAGAAGAGAGCTGGGCGGAGTGATCCATTTGTGGATATCTTGAATCATAAGAAAAAATGAACTTGTTTTCAGCCACAGTAGAAAGATGTTTACTTCAAAATTACTTAGCGCACTTGGCAGTTTTCCAGAAGAAGTTCAATAAGTGGAATTGCTGAGGTTTGCAGATCAAGAGTGATTTGAACAGTGGAGTTTGAAAGAACAAAGATAAACAGAATCTGAAACTAAACTATTTTGATACATATGTATAATTATTTTTCAGAGTCATAAAATCCATGTACGAACTAAAGGAGGCAAAGTGATCTGTCTGGGAACTCTTCATGGAAATGCAGATATTCATGCAGCAGAGAAAAGTGTAAGCAAAAAGTGAAGTCTTCGCTTTTGGGGATTGTTATATTTATAATTCAAGTTGTCTGATGTAAAGTAGGTAAATGCTGAGAAATGTTTATGTACTGCAACTTGATTCTGATCAGCTAATCTTCATCTCATTCTTACCTTGTCTACCCTCCATCTGGTTGTTGTGTCTTTTTCATATACTTATGGCTTGTCCATGCAATGCATTAGTCCACACCAGAGGGATGTAAATTCTAATGCACGCTAACATATTGCGCACTAACTGGCCTGTGAGGACCCAGCTGATGTGCACTAAAAGTTCCCTAGTGCATGTTAATGTACTGTAGTCCTGTTTGAAATAGGATTACTTTAACACCCACTAGGGAACTTTTACTGAATGCTAGTAGTGTCCACATGGGCCAGTTAGTGCACAGTATGCTTGTGCAGAGGTTCTCAACCAGGGGTACACATACCCCAGGGGTGCACAGAGGTGTTAAATAAAATAAAACTCAGCAGGATCTTCTTAAACGGGATAAGGCAAAATGCCACATTTATTGTGAATACAGAAAGAATCATAGTGTAAGCAGTTAGTTATAACTATAACATTCCATTCAATTTCATATTTATTCACACATTCATTCATACACACACACAGAGGTTCTGCAAGGTTGTTATCATAGTTACCAGCCTTAGAGTTGCTCGTGCCAAGCCACTGGCCAGGTGGCCTGGACACGAGGAGGGATCAGGGCCTTGTCAGATGCACATCTGATGCTCATGGAAGTTGGTTTGCAGAATCAGACCCCAAAGTTCTCAGTTTCTAGAGTCCTTTTTTATAGGAATTTATTCCTATGCCAGTCTATGGGAATTGCTTCATCATGCTGTTGCTGAATCAATCAGCAGATGGCACATTCCTGACGGCTCCATGCTGCCAGATGTTATCTTGTTCTTCGGTTCTCCCATCTTTGAGGCTGTTGTGTGGATTCCAGTCTGCCCTCCGGCGGTCCTCTGGTTGTTTCCACTGGACGCCTTTTTCGGCCGATCGACACTGGATTTTTAGGCTGGCACCTCCCTGATCATTCATTTATTATCCATACCAAGCATCCATCCACATCTTCTATCTCTATTTTAATCCCAATTGTTAACAAAGTGAGATAAATACAACAAAAGGGCGGGGAGTCTCTTTGTGCTGTTTCTGTTGTTACAAAGTATCGCTGTGTGAGTAGTTGTTGTTACAAAGTATTGCTTTGAGAACAGACTCTCTTAGGATGTACTAACACAAGTAGCAGCTTGCAAGATTCACACAGAGAGGGAGAGAAACAGTAAAAACAAGAGACCAAAAACCAAGAGACCTCTTAATTAGTAATACCCTGGAATTTAAACTATGGGGAATCAAACTCATTTGTGATTTTAATACAGAACTTCTTTAATATGATTCAACATAACAGAGGTTTTTCAGGGGGTACATAAACTCATCTAGATGTTTGCCTAGTTTTACAACAAGCCACATAAAAAGCACTCATGAAGTCAGTACAAATTTAAAATTTCATACAGACAATGATTTTATACTGCTCTATATGCTGTGCACTGAAATGTAAGTACAATATTCATATTCCACTTGATTTATTTTATGATTATATGATAAGAATGAGAAAGTCAGCAATTTTTCAGTCATGGTGTCCTATGACACTTTTGTATTTTGATGTCTGATTTTGTAAGCAAGTAGTTTTTAAGTGAGGTGTAACTTGGGTGTACATAAGACAAATCAGACTCCTGAAAGGGGTACGGTACTCTGGAAAGGTTGAGAATTACTGTACTAGTGCACATTAGAATTTACACCCCTCTGGTGTGGACTAATGCACCATGTAAACAAGCCCTTTGACTGTTAGCTCTTCAGGGCAAAGACTGTCTTTTTCTTATATATGTGTAATTGCCGAGCACAGTGAAGCACCAGTCCTGATTGGGGGCTCTAGTCACTATACCAGTACAAATAATAATAATGAATAAAGCCTCTCTCACTCGTGGAGAGATTAGGGGCTGGAACTCAAGATTTCTTATTTTGTCTTTTATAAAATATGTTAGTTAAATTACTAAAATAAGATTCAAATCTGGTATCTTGCTGACAAGACTACTTTTTGTATCTTTTTGACTTGCTTCATTTTAAATTTTGCATGCGAGGTCAGTCTATAAATATGAATTCTACCATAGTAGATTTAAATTCTAGTTTTTTGTTAATATTAAATAAAAATAAAAATCAATCTCCTTTTATTCTAACATAGGAACAAATTAGCTATGAATAAGTAGATGCAACTCTGTCAGTTCCAGCTTAGTTGTGATTCCTTTCATTAGGAGTAAATTGTCCAACATTTTCAAATATGGGTGCCGCCTAAAATAGTCATCTGAATCCATATATAAGCACCCAATTAAAAGTGGCTTGATATTCAAAAGTGCTGACCACCCACAGCTTCTATTGAAGTTAATGGAAGTTAAACATCTCTGAAAATCAGTAGATTTATTTAGGTTCTTAAATATGGATTTAGGTGCCTAACTCTAGGCAACCAAGTGTGAACATGTTGACCATAACGTTTTAACAAAAATTGTGTACGAGATAGTGTACAATGGATCTTAATCACGTCTAATAATTTCAGAGCTGTAAGGTCAACAAAACTAAAGCAGAAAATGGTTTGTGTATATCTGGGTAGTTGTTTAGGTAAAATGCTGAATGAGAGTATGTAATACTAATCATTCATACAATGTGAACTGAAGAGTGGTTAATACAAACCAGTTTTAAAGTAGAAATAATTCATATTTTCCAGCAGATGGCTTCATAAGGCAAGTTTCATGCCACTGTGCTGTGTCTGTCTTTCTTAATGGTAAGAGAGATAAGAGTATTCTGTACAGCTACCATTCCTTGGACCAGATCTGGGCCCCTGCTTCAGTGGTGCAAAGAGACTCTAAAGCTGCCCTAACCAAACAGCTGCGAATTCCTCTGGCTATGCTGGCACTATGCTACCCCAGCCTGGCCTTTTAGCATACAGTCATCTGGAGGAAGGGTGTGACTTGACCTTGCTGTGGTGCTGTCATCCTTTGCTGGTGTCATGATTCCTCTGAGCCCAGGTTAGAGCGCACCAGAGACTGGGGGAGCACAAAGATGGTTTACAGCCACCATGGTGCCCGCTCTTCGTGTTTCTATGCTGAGCTCACCTGGGCCTGACCTGAGGATTGGGGTTCTTGCTTTTTCAGATTGAGTAAGATTCAGAGTAGTGTAGGGGGCCATATGTCAAAGCAGATTAACTTGTTTTACAACACACTAGTTTGGCTCTCTTCTCATATATGTTGGTGTAAATTAGGATTAACATAAAGAAGTCATTCGTCATAATCTACTCCCATTTACAACCATTAATGTTACTCCAAATTTACACTGGTTTAACCGAGAGTAAAATTTAGCTATGGAGTTACAACAGTGTAAAGCCAGTATCAGAGCAGAACTAGACACACAGGTATTTCATGTGTTAGAATGTGACATTTGTATTGTAAATACAAACTATGGCCTATCTAAAAATACTCTAATGTAATGGATGCATTTAAACCTTGGAAGTAATACTTTTTTTTACATAAATGTTCTGCTAAAATGGGATTTGGAAGCAATAAAACATTCAAATAAATTTCATACAGCTTTTAATATTTGGAAATGTACTTTTCTAAAAGCCCATAATAATTTACATAATATAGTTAAGGACTACTCTGCTCTCAGTAACACCTTTGTAAATCCACAGTAACTTTACATAGGTCAGTGGAGTAACTTTGAATTTACACCCCTGGCACTGGGAACAGAATTTGGCCAATCATGTTTATCTACAGAGTAAAATTTCTTAATGCAGTATTTGGGCAGCCAGTTTTTAGAGTATGATATTCGTCTTTTCTCAAATAGCAGTTTCTGTTAGTAATCAGGCTGCATTATATCTGCCATGTGTGCTGTTGTTACACTTTTGTTCCATTAGTGGAAGGCATCATTATGTAGTTATGGGTTTGTCAGCATTTCCATTATAAAGCAGGAATGTGAGGGGTTTCTAGCTATGCTCTATAATTTCTTCTGGGCTGAAATTGGACACCCAAGATTTCAGCCACAAAGGGAGTTGTTTCTAAAACACTAGACAAAATGAAGAAAAATGAGGAAATGGTCAAGGTACTTATAAAACAAAGAATAAGAGCAAATAAATTAAATAAATAAAAAAGAAAGTGTGCTTTGCTTCTTACTTCAAGTATTTTTTATTGAGACTCGGAAATTAATGCACTATTGCAAATTTGTCATGAAAACTTGCCCAGTCACAAAATCTACTCACTCCCATTTACTATACTGATGAATGAACTGATGATATTTTACTTGCCCACCTAAAGAAAATTAATGACCCTGTGCATGTAGGCAAAATGAGTTTTGCAAGGCTGAACTAATGCATCTAAAAAGTATAACTGAGTTAAAAAAAGATTTAGATATGTTCATGGAGGATAAGTGCATAAGTGGCTACAAGCCAAGATGGAATGGGACAACCCCATGCTCCAGCTGTCCCTATACCTCTGACTGCCAGAAGCTGGGAATAGACGACAGGGGATGGATCTCTTGATAATTGCACTGTTCTGTTCATTCCCTCTGAAGCAAGTGGTACTAGCCACTGTCAGAAGACAAGATACTGGGCTAGATGGACCACTGGGATTGTTTAGTCTGCAGAAGAGAAGAATGAGGGGGGATTTGATAGCTGCTTTCAACTACCTGAAAGGGGGTTTCAAAGAGGATGGCTCTAGACTGTTCTCAATGGTAGCAGATGACAGAACGAGGAGTAATGGTCTCAAGTTGCAATGGGGGAGGTTTAGATTGGATATTAGGAAAAACTTTTTCACTAAGAGGGTGGTGAAACACTGGAATGCGTTACCTAGGGAGGTGGTAGAATCTCCTTCCTTAGAGGTTTTTAAGGTCAGGCTTGACAAAGCCCTGGCTGGGATGATTTAACTGGGACTTGGTCCTGCTTTGAGCAGGGGGTTGGACTAGATGACCTTCTGGGGTCCCTTCCAACCCTGATATTCTATGATTCTATGATTGGTCTGACCCAGTATGACCATTCTGATGTTCTGATCTTCACAGGAGGGAATGGAATTCCCCAAGAATTCCTGGCGGATAGATTGGTGAAAACATCCCACCTATTTCAGTGGGGAGTCATTAGTGAATCTACACTTGTAGGATCTTATATAACACTTACTTAACAAAACCAAACCATTCAGATTCTGCCAAAAATCCATAAAAGATAAACAATTCAACATTAAAAATAGTCACAGTTAGGAGCCACCCTGTTTTACCCATCTTCTTCTGTTTACAGTACGTGTCTTAACTGTGTATCCTGCACTTGTGGGTGAGATCTGAGGTGATTTTAGAATTCTGAGGTGCCTTGAAATGCTCATTCTTCATCTCAGTAACTTACAGTAGTAACTAGCTGCCTCATTGCACTTCACCTCAATATCAACCATTGCATCCAGTAACAAGTAAGCACATTAGCTGGCTATCACTGATAAAAATGTTAAGCAGTGAAATTATTAATAATAATATTTAAATTGTCATCAGCAAGAGCCAGAGTTAATACCCCAGGAGGATAAATGGGGTGTTTCACATCTCTCAGAACTATTGTTTCAGGCTTTCTTTGCATATTCAGGAAAGCAGCTCTGCAGCTTTACACTTAGGGCTGTGTCTACACTAGCTTGTCTTTTTGCTAGAATTTTGCTGCCTATATTTCCATTCCACTGATAGTAACAGTGATAACTTCACTAATGTAGATGGGGCTCCAGGTGGTCACCAACATTTTAAACAACATGGCATCTAATCTTGTTCTGAGTAGGTCTTGATAACCTGATGCTTAAAATGCCAAGAGCCACCAGTGCCTTGGCTATACTAGCACTGCAACAAGAAGAAACTAAGGCCATGTCTACTCTACAGAGTTAAGTTGACTTAAGTTAGATCAATGATCATAAGCTGCTTTAATTACATCAGTTGTACCGACCACACAATTTTCCTTGCATTGGCGGAGCACATGCACAGTCAGTGCTCGTGCATTGACACAGAGAGCATTGCATTGTGGGAAGCTATCCCACTGTGCAACTCACTGAGCTCTGGGAGTGTGCTCACCATCCCATGATGCAGTTTGTTTTGTCCCATCATTTCATGGGCTTCCAACTTCGTTTTGCACTGTTTTTTAGCAGCCCTTGTAAACTGTGTGCCCGCCATCATCTCTGCCTGAAAGCATGGATCCTGCACTGCTGACCAGTCTAGTGATGAGCGTTATGAACACAATGTGACTTTTCCTGCTGTATTTCATAAGCTATGAAACAGAAAATGAATCAGTGATGCCTGCCCTGCTGTGTGCCATGTAAAGAAATATTTCATGGAGCAGCTGCACATGGTGGACCGTCAGTACTGGGCTCAGGAAACAAGCACTGTGTGGTGGGATTGCATCATGATGCACATAGGGGATGATGAGCAGTGGCTACAGAACTTTTGGATGCACTAATTCACCTTCCTGGAACTGTGTGGGGAGCTCGCCCCAGCACTGCTGCACAAATACACGAGAATGAGAGCTGCCCTCACTGTGGAAAAGCGAGTGGCAATCGCTGTGTGGAAGCTGTTGACGCCAGACTGCTACCCGTCAGTCACGAATCCACCATGGGGGTTCTGGTGGTGCAAGTGTGCAGGGCTGTGAATCGCCTCCTCCTATGAAGGACTGTGACTCTCGGTAATGTGTAAGAAATACTTGATGGCTTCAAGGCAATGGGATTCCCTAACTGCAGCAGGGCAATAGATGCTACACATATTCTTCTTTTGACCCTAGACCATCTTGAGAAGGAGTACATCAACTGAAAGGGCTACTTCTACATTGTCTTGCAGGCACTGGTGGATCACCAGGGCTGTTTCACTGACATCAGTGCGGGATGGTCCAGGAAGGTGCATAATGCACACACCTTTAGGAGCACTGGACTGTATAGAAAGCTGCATGCTGGGACTTCCTTTCCAGACCAGAAGCTTCCAGTGGGGGATGTGGAAATGCCCATAGTTATCCTGGGAGACCTGCCTATTCCTTGCTCCCATGGCTCATGAAGCCTTGCACCAGGAACCTAAACAGCAGCAAGTAGTGCTTCAACAACTGGGACCTCCCGGTGTACGTTAACAAACTTTTCTGCCGGACCTCCACTGTATATCTGCATATACTCTGTTGTTAATTTCTTTCCCGTATCTGTCCTCTACCATATAACAAAATACATGAGAGCTCAATCTCCTCTTCTCATGAAGTATCAAAGCAAAATGCATGCTTATCTGTGCTCGTGTCCCCTGCTTCAGGCATACCAGAGCTGGAGAGTTGGGACTGGCTTAGACCCCTCTGGAGTTGAAAAGAGGTCCTGACTCACCGTACTACCAGATGATCTTATTGTGTGTTCCACCTCCTCCTCCAACGCCATTTCCTTATCTACATTTCATCCTCGGAGTTGACTCACTGGCCTCTAGTCCCCCCGAAGTATCCACAGGGCTTTGGTGGTAGAGGTGAGGTTGCCACCAAGGATGGCGTGCAGCTCCTTGTAGAAGCAGCACGTCTTCAGTGCTGCACCAGAGCAACGGCTGGCCTTCATTGCCTTCTGGTACACCTCCCTCAGCTCCTTGATTTTAGCATGGCACTGCTACGTGTCCCTTTCGTGCCCCTTCTCCTGCATGCCACTAGTAATCAACCCATCGGTGTCAAAGTTCCTAAGGCTAGAACAAAGCTGCAACTGCACAGCTTCCTCTCCCCACAGACCCAGTAGATCCAACAGCTCCGGTGTATTTCATGGGGGAGCATGTCTGTTGCAGCAAGCCGGCATGATCAGCTGGGAAGATGCTGTGTGAATTGTTCAGACCGAGCAAACAGGAAGAGGAATTTCAAAAATTCCCAGGCCTTTAAAAGGGGGAAAGGTACATACATGTGTACCTTCAGGGCAGAGGAGTTCAAACTGATGACCAGATCGGTCAGGATGGGCATTGTGGGACACCTCCTGGAGGCCAGTTAGGGTGACGTACAAAAGCACAGTGTCTGCATTGCAGCTGTGTCACTCCAACTATGTCACAAAAAGCCCTATGCCTTTTGTCGAGGTGCTTTTATTATGTCAGCGTAGCAGGGAAGTTCTGTTGGTGGGAGGAGCATTTCAGTGTGTACACCTCCATTGTTTTGTCAGTGAAAGCTGACTTTTGTTGACAAAACTGTGTAGTGTACACAAGGCCTTAGAGGGAAAGTTTTCAGAGGCATAAAGAGCAGTTAGGCACCGAACTTCCATTCACTTTCCATCCGAGTGGGGTGCCTAACTGCCAGTTGTGTCTTTGAAAATCTCTCCCTCAACGTTTTAAAAATGAAAGCTTAAATTATGGAACATAATTTTGAGGGAAGTGTTGGTTTGTGTGGCAACTGCCACAGCTTTGGAATTGCTGAATACATGGAATCTTGATTGTAACAGAGAAGTTTAGTTTTAAATAAAATATTTAAATTACTTTTCAGAAGTTGGCAGCAATCCGTGAACATTATTGAATTATATGAGGTCTGAGACCGAATATCATTCTAGCTTGCAGTGTGTATGAAATATAGGGTTAGAGTCTGGACTGTGCTTCTAAAGCCTAAGCTATAAACCATCTTTGTGCCCTCCTGATCTTAGGCTATCTGGGGGTTGGAGAGGCCCAGGACTAAGGCAGCCTCCCCAGACTGCCCTATGGGTTGCAATGTTGCCCAAAATCTCTGCAGTGCTGTGACCCTGCCTCCAA
This sequence comes from Dermochelys coriacea, assembly GCF_009764565.3. Classification (NCBI taxonomy): domain Eukaryota; kingdom Metazoa; phylum Chordata; order Testudines; family Dermochelyidae; genus Dermochelys; species Dermochelys coriacea. Next base: position 329,258,539 of record NC_050068.2, on the reverse strand, counting down.
CATGCGTCTCCTTCCTTGCACCATCCCTGCTCCCAGCATGCCCCTATGCCAGGGCTTGTAAGGATGTCCTCAAGAGCTGTCTTCCACTGTGCATGCACCAATGCAGTGAGGTACAGGGCTCTTAAGGCCCCTTTATGCTGCACTGGCTGTTTTATGTGGCAAAAAGTGGCTGTAATGGGAGCGCGGATTTCACTCGCAAACTTAGTTGACTGTAAACTCACATAGCAGGGTTGGAGAGAGAAAACCTTAGACAGAAGATTTTGATGACATATCCTTATATTTGTAAGAACTTTTCTATGTCACATCCTTTTCAGAGGATTGTATGGGATGGGAGATTGGTTTTTCTCATGAATTTGTTCATCTTATAAGGCGAAGATAGCATTAAAATGCCAAAGTGGATTTTAAGATGAGCTGATGTACACTGCAAGGCTGTAAATCATTTCATAGGGTGGATAATGATTTTGCACAATACATTTCATTAAGAACAAAGGTAAAGCTGGCAAATTTAAAACATGCTGAACAGGAGTGTAACTTGAATTATTATATAATTACAACACAAATCATGCTGAACTTGTAAGTATTGGATTGTTTGGTAAATTGGACCCAAGCAAACAATATGCGTTTTAATATTGCCAAATGTAAAGTTATACTTCTAGGAACAAAAGATGTAGGCTATAGTTACAGGATGGAGGACTCTTTCCTGGGAAGCAGCAATTTTTATAAAGTCTTGGGGGTCATGGTAGAGAATCAGCTGAATGTGAGCTCCCAGTGTGATACACTGGCCAAAAAATCTAATGTGATCCTTGGATGTATAAAAACAGAGGAATATGTAGTAGGAGTAGGGAGCTTATATTATTTTTGTATTTAGCACTTGTGTGACTACTGGAATACTGTGTCCAGTTCTGATGTCAACAATACAGGAAGGATGCTGATAAATTGGAGAGGGTTCAGAGAAAAACCACGATAATGATTAAAGGATAGGAAAACACAATTTATAAGGATTAAGGAAGCTCAATCTATTTAGAGTAGAACCTCAGAGTTATGAATACCAGAGTGATGAACTGACCAGTCAACCACACACCTCATTTGGAACTGGAAGTACACAATCAGGCAGCAGCAGAGACCAAAAAAAAAAAAAAAAGCAAATACAGTACAGTACTGTGTTAAACATAAACTAGTAAAAAATAAAATAAAGGGAAAACAGCATTTTTCTTCTGCATAGTAAAGTTTCAAAGCTGTATTACATCAATGTTCAGTTGTAAACTTTTGAAAGAACAACGATAACATTTTGTTCAGAGTTACAAACATTTCAGAATTACGAACAACTTCCATTCCTGAAGTGTTCGTAACTCTGAGGTTCTACTGAAGTTTAACAAAGAGAAGGTTAAAAGGAGACTTGATCACAGTCTAAAAGCACCCAGATCTGGAACAAAAATTTGATAATGGACATTTCAGTCTAGCAGAGAAAAGTATAACATGATCCAATGGCTAGAGGTTGAAGTTAGAGACATTCAGACTGGAAATAAGGTGCAAATTTTTAGCAGTGAAGTAACCATTGGAACAGTTTACCAAGGATTGCGGTGTATTTTCCATTACTGGCAATTTTAAAATCAAAATTGGATGTTTTTCTAAAAGTTGTGCTCTAGTTCAAACAGGAATTAATTTAGGGAATCCTATGGTCTGTTTCATACAGGAGGTCAGTCAAGATAATCTTAGTGGTCCTTCTGATATTATAATCTATGAATCTATAATAATTTAATTCTTTTCTGTGTAATCACATGAGAATGTATCTCCTACTGTGTATGTCCAAATAGTCATAAGTCTGACTATTTGCACAAAGGTCAAGTTCTACTTACCCCCACTCTGTACCCTTCCACTCTGTCCAAGATGTTACCTTCAGATTCTTTTCCTGTCTCTCTAGCCATATTGGATTTAAACCCCTTGCCTTCACCTTTAAGGCTCTGCTTAGCTTGGGGTCTTGGTCTATGGATTAGGGCTCGTAGGCATGACAGTAATACAGTAAATTACTTCTTCTCAAAGCACACCATCTTACTTCATCTCTTAAATATCTGCAAAAGTCTGTGTCAAGATCACTAATCCTCAGTTATTAATTTTGATCATATTCAGTAACTTATTTTGAAACAGATTAAACTTCATTTTGTAGGTTCTGGCTGAGATCTTTAACTCCCCTTGTTTGGGATCATGTGAGTAAAACACAGGACTGGAACCTTATTGTTGGTTGTGCCAAAGACTCCTTTGTGTTGCCTTTAAAAATCCTTTTAACCTTTTTGTGCCTCACATTCTCCACCTATAAAATGAGTATAATAATACTTCCTTTCCACATAGGGATGTTATCAAGATTAATTCAGTTTATACTTATAAAGTGCTTTAAAGTCCTTGAATGGAAGTGCAAAATATGATGATTTAGTTTGTGTGTTACTTAGCTTCTAGCTGGGATCTGACACTCCACTTGTGTTTTGTATCTGGGTAAATGTGTGTCATGTAGTTCTGTTGCCTCTCAAAGAGCCTGGGCATATTTCCATGGTTCTTATTTCAACGTATTTCTCTTACAGAGTGTGAATATAGAGAAACTACAGGGGACATCCATCAAAATTTCTACTGAAGATGGTTTGTTGAAAACCAAATATCTTTATGCAGAATCTTCATTTCTGTCTTCAACAGCTGGTGATATTCTACTGGGAAGCATTCATGGTAAGACAGGAAAGGGAAAATACAGTCTGCAATTTTAGCAGATGTGAAGGTATCTATAGTGTTAATAATAAAAACAAAATGACTGCTCCCATGAGGCTGGGGCCCTAAATAATCAACTGCAGATGCAGCAGCTGAGCAAACGAGACTCAAACAGTTCAATACTGGCAAATGCTAAAATGATGAGATCACCATATATAAAACAAGTTAATTAATTCTTCCTCTGCTATAAATAATATTGTATTTTAAAGATACTTCCATAAGGAAGCTTGTTATAGTGTAAAAAAAAAAAAGCATATAAGGAAGAAACATACCACATTTTAGGGATATAAATTAACAATTTGCTATAGAGTTAAATAGTGGAAAATACAACAAATAAAAGGAACATCAGTGGTAAAACTATACTTTATTTTTAAATATCTGTTTTCATCTCTTTACAGAAATCAAGGGGGTTAACCTGTTTAACAAGATTTCTGGGTAGAATTTGGTTACGATGACTTAAAGTGATACTATTTTTATTAGAAGTATTTTCTCTGTGTTTGTGCTGGCGCCCTGTATAGCTAGTACACTGCCAGTTTACAATTTTCCAGGTCAAATGTCATATTTTTCCCCCAAATGTTTTTCATCCGGACTTGGAAGGATGGCTAACATGGGTCTCTTTCATATTAGTAATAGTAGTGGTTGGAACGTGGTCCCCAGTAATAATTCAGTAAGAATTCCTGTTGAGCACCTCCTCTCTTTCTTGATGTGTTTATAGTGATTTTGAAGCTAAGTTAGACAAACTGGAGAGACAAACTGGAGCATGTACCAACAGTGAAAATTACTCACGCTGGCACAACTTCCAATCTTTAGCTATAGGCCAGCAAAACAACCTGCTGAAATTTCATGAAGGGTGCAGATTTTTACCTCACTCCAGAAATACTGCGTCTCCCTTTGATCCTTATAAAAAAAAAAAAAGCACACCCCTTTGTCAATTATAGAAAACTGAAAACTGATTCATAAACTTCCTGGCTAAAGTTCTAGCCTTTAGAATGGAACCAGCCTCTCCAACAGATGAGGCATAAATAAATTTAATTACATAAATACTATATTTAGTTGCTGTTCAGTATGCTACGCCAATATGCTGACTTTTACTAAGTAATCTTCTAAGAACGAAATTCTTAATGTGGAATGGGAGGTTGGGGAGGGGGTGGGTCTCTGTGAAAAGCATATTTTGGCTTATTTCAACCCAAAAATCAACAATAACAACCATACTTGAAGGTAAATCACTTTCACAATCCACATATCTAAAGCTGTGTTGTAATTTCAGTCGGGAACTGCATGAATGCAAATAGAGCTGTATCCAGATTAAACAAATAGTTCTTACCTTACTTCATGTTTATTTTCATAAAGCTCTACATTAAATAGTTCTGGAACTCTTTAACACTTGCTCTTTTAACACACACTACTTTTAAAAATGTTGCTTTTAAAAACAGAAGCAAAAGTAGATCTAAGTTTATTTAGTACTTTGAGTGCCTTTTTATGGAACAGTAATTCTTTGTAAACACAGTAGACAAGTATCCATTCATGATTATATAGTGCACATGTTATAACATGTGTTTTTAACCTGATGGTGAAACTTTAAGGTAAATCTTATTTTAAAATCATATATTTCTCTATTTTAGTAATAACACCATCGATTATTAAAAATGACAATTTTTACATTTGAATTTACTCTTTTGCCATTTGTTTATTTTTGCATTTCCCTTAGCTTGAAAATTGTAATAAGTTATTTTTATTTTTAGTTCTAGTGTATTTTACTTCCTGGGTCTCCTGAATGAGCACAAAGCTGCAACATTTAGATTGTAAACCCATCAGGAGAGTGTTTTTGTTAATTAAACCCACTGATGCCTTGTAACTAACATATATGGCTAGGACCCTACCAAATTCACAGTCCTGAAAAACGCGTCATGGACCGTGAAGTCTGGTCTTTGGTGTGCTTTTACCCTATACGATACAGATTTCATGGGGGAGACCAGTGTTTCTCAAATTGAGGGTCCTGACGCAAAAGGGAGTTGCAGGGGAGTCACAAGGTTATTTTAGGGGAATCACAGTATTGCCACCCTTACTTCTGTGCTGCCTTCAGAGCTGGGCAGCTAGAAGGCAGTGGCTGTTGGCTGGGCACCAGTTCTGAAGGCAGCACCCCACCAGCAGCAGCAGCGCAGAAGTAAGAGTGTCAATATCAAACCATGCCCCCCTTACTTCAGCGCTGCTGCTTTCAGAGCTGGGCGGCCAGAGAGCGGTGGCTGGTGACTGAGGGCCCAGCTCTGCAAGCAGCAGCACAGAAGTAAGGGTGGCAATACCATACCATGCAAGTCTTTATTCTGTGCTGCTGCTGGCAGTGGCTCTACCTTCAGAACTGGGTTCCTGGTCAGCAGCCACCGCTCTCCAGCTGCCCAGCTCTGCAGGCAACACTGCCACCAGCAGCTGCGCAGAAGTGAGGGAAGCAGTATTACAACCCCGCCTACAGTAACCTTGCAATCCCCACACAACTCCTTTTTAGGTCAGAACCCCTATAGTTAATCACTGTGAAATTTCAGATTTAAATAGTTGAAATCATGAAACTGACGATTTTAAAATCCTGTGACCATGAAATTGACCCAAATGGATTGTGAATTTGGTAGGGCCCTGTATATGGCAAATACGTCCGGCCTGGCTCCAGGTAAGATGGCAAAGTTTACTCTTTCCAGGCCAAACCTAGGATCAAACGGGATGCTTAAATCTTAAAATTGCTAGCCTAGAGAAGAAGGGGGGCAGTGGGGGTTTGAGTGAGTAGCCAGGGGCTCCCCAGGGAGTGTGAGTGAGCATTGATGGGGATTCAAAGAAAGAAAGAGAGAGAGATGGAGAGCACACTGCAACACACTGTTGCTCCCAACCCAGAGATGGAGGTAACTGGCCTGAATGGAACTTACTAAAGCTTGCAAGGAAAGATAAGATTTTGGTAAGGGGAAATGTAAATAGGCCTTCTTTTGTTATATAGACATTTGGTCTGCTTACTGAATAGGTAGAGTGAATAAATAATGCTTTGTTTTGAAGAAATTGTTTTTGAGCCACTTTAATGAGCTGCTGTCATAGGCTCCTGGAGGTAAAGAGCTTTGAGGTGCTAAATGCACTTGAGCCTGTTGTGTTAACACAGATGATAAAGAGGGGGCCTGCAGCCCAGAAATCCAGTTTAGAACCACATCGTTTCTCCCAGAGATGGAGGAGTGATGTTGACAAAACCTGTCCCCAGAAAGGTGCACCAGAGAGAGATTAAAAGGGATCTAAGTGCAGCTTGCCTTATAACCATATTACAAAGCCTCAACCTGATTTAAATAAATTATTTTTTAAATCGAATGATTTAAAATAATTATTTAAATTCCCTGAATATAAACCACAATGCCTTGGCCTGTTATCGTTTACTTTATCTGATAGATTTAGGGTATGTCTACACTACGAAATTAGGTCAATTTTATAGAAGTTGATTTTTAGAAATTGATTTTTATACAGTCAATTGTGTATGTCCCCACTAAGTGCATTAAGTCAGCAGAGTGGTCCTTACTACCATGGCTAGCGTCGACTCACAGAGCGGTGCACTGTGGAAAGCTATCCCACAGTTCCCGCAGTCTCCGCTGCCCATTGGAATTCTGGGTTAAGCTCCCAATGCCTGATGGGGCAAAAATATTGTCGTGGGTGGTTTGGGGTACAAGTCGTCAGTCTCAGCTCCCTCCCTCCCTCTGTAAAAGCAATTGCAGACAATCATTTTGCGCCTTTTTTCCTGGGTTACCTGTGCAGACGCCATAGCACAGCAAGCATGGAGTCCGCTCAGCTCGCTGCTGCTGTTGTGAGCGTTGTAAACACCTCCCACGTTATACTGCAGTACGTGCAGAACCTGGCTAAGAGATGGCAGCGCGAGGACGATTGTGAAGAGGATATGGACACAGACATTCCTGAAGGCACGGGCTGTGGCAATTGCGACATCATGGCGGCAGTGGGGTTGGATGATACAGTGGAACGTTGATTCTGGGCCAGGCAAACAAGCAAAGACTGGTGGGATCGCATAGTCTTGCAGGTATGGGATGATTCCTAGTGGCTGCGAAACTTTCGCATGCATAAGGCCACTTTCCTGGAACTCTGTGAGTTGCTTTTCCGCATCCTGAAGCACAGGAAGCTTGCAATGCCTGACTGCTACCGGTCAGTCGGGAATCAATTTGGAGTGGGAAAATCTACTGTGGGGACTGCTGTGATCCAAGTAGCCAATGCAATCACTGAAGTTCTGCTATCAAGGGTAGTGACTCTGGGAAATGTGCAGGTCATAGTGGATGGCTTTGCTGCAGTAGGTTTCCCTAACTGTGGTGGGGTGATAGACAGAACGCATATCCCTATCTTGGCACTGGATTACCTTGCCAACCAGTATATAAACTGCAAGGGGTACTTCCCAATGGTACTACAAGCATTGGTGGATCACAAGGGACGTTTCATTGGCATCAACATGGGATGGCCCGGAAAGGTGCATGACGCTCACATCTTTAGGAACTCAGGGCTGTTTGAGCAGCTGCAAGAAGGGACTTACTTCCCAGACCAGAAAATTACTGTTGGGGATGTTAAAATGCTAATAGTTATCCTTGGAGACCCAGCCTACCCCTTGTTCCCATGGCTCATGAAGCCATACACAGGCAGCCTGGAGAGTAGTAAGGAGCAGTTCAACTATAGGCTGAGCAAGTGCAGAATGGTGTAGAATGTGCCTTTGGACATTTAAAAGTTTGCTGGTGCTGTTTGCTGACTAGGTTTGACCTCAGCACAACCAATATTCCCATTGTTATTACTGTTTTCTGTGTGCTCCATAATATCTGTGAGAGTAAGGGGGAGATGTTTATGGCGGGGTGGGAGGTTGAGGCAAATTGCCTGGCTGCCAATTTTGAACAGCCAGACACTAGGGCAATTAGAAGAGCACAGGTAGGCATGCTGCACATCAGAGAGGCTTTGAAAACCAGTTTCATGACTGGCCAGGCTACAGTGTGACAGTTGTGTGCGTTTCTCCTTGCTGCAAACCCATCCCATTTGTTGATTTTAATTCCCTATAAGCCAACCACCCTCCCCCCTTTGATCACAGCTGGCAAAGGAAATAAAGTCACTATTGTTTTGAAACCGTGCATTCATTCTTTATTTATTAAAAAAAAAAAGGGAGATAACTGATAAGGTAGCCGGGGTGGGGTAGGGTGGGGTCAGGGAGGAGGGAAGGATAAGGGCACATTGCTTATTGTAGCCACACTACAAATCAAAACTGTTTGAATGACTGCCTTCTGTTGCTTGGGCCATCCTCTGGAGTGGAGTGGCTGGGTGCCCGGAGCCTTCCCCCACCTCCGCGTTCTTGGACTTCTAGGTGAGGAAGATATGGAACTTGGGGAGGAGGGCAGGAGGTTGTACAGGGGATTCAGTGGCAGTCTGTGCTCTTGTTGGCTTTCCTTCAGCTCCACCAGATGCCTGAGCATGTCTGTTTGCTCCCCATTAGCCTCAGCATTGCATGCTGCCTCTTCTCATCAAGCTCACTTAATGTTTTCCTGGACTTTGTCACTGAATGCCTCCATGCATTCAGCTGTGCCCTATCAGTTTGGGAGGACTGCATGAGCTCAGAAAACATGTCATCGTGAGTGCATTTTTTTTTTTGCCTTCTAATCTGCGATAACCTCAGGGATGGAGATGATAGGGGGAGCATAGAAACATTTGCACCTGGGGGGAGATAAAAAGGGAGAGTAAGATTTAAGATGATACATTTCTGAGAACAAAAGGGAGACTCTTTCACAATGAATCAAGCAATTCACAGCAGACAGCACATGTGCTTTAGGTACAAGGTCACATTTTGCCTTTTATATTGAGTGCCTGCCGGTATGATGACACATCACAAACGGCTGGGCAACAGAATTTGGTTTCCAGGCAGCCATAGTAAGCCAAAGGGTATGCGGGTTTGGCTTCTAATGCCTTCATAACATATGGGAATGTTTTCAAACTGCAGCGTCCTCCTTTCCCATAGGAAGCAATGCCGGTTGGGTTTGCCATTTAAAAGGCACACACCTCCCCCCCACTCCTCCGCATGGTTATTTGGGATGATCCCTTCACCCCTCCCCCTGCCACGTGGCTATGGGATGATCCCTTTTAGCCAAGCACAAACAGCTCAGCATGAATGGGGTCCTTTTACTGTTCCCTTACAAAAATTCCCCTATTTCAACCAGGTGACCATGAATGATATCACTCTCCTGAGGCTAACACAGAAAGATAAAGACCGAATGCTGCTTGAATGCGACCAAAACCCAGGACCATTCGCTACCATGCTTTGTGCTGCAGTGATTCCAGATTACGTGCTATTGGCTTGGCATGGTAAAGTGTCCTACTGTGGAGGACAAAATAAGGCAGCCCTTCCCAGAAATCTTCAGAGTACTTTCAGGCTTTCAGAGAAGCTCCAGGAGAGCTTCATGGAGATGTCCGTGGAGGATTCCTGCTCCCTCCCCAGACACATTAACAGACTTTTCCAGTAGCTGTACTGGCCGCAAATGCATCCCAAGTCTTCAGGGCAAATTAAACATTAAACACTATTGCTTTTAAACCCTGTACTGTACTTACAAATGTGCACTCACCAGAGGTGCCTTCACCTTCAGGGTCGGGGATCCCGCCTTGGGAGGATATTGGCTCCAGGGTGATTAAAAGGTCCTGGCTGCTGGGGAGAACAGATTCACCGCTTGCCTGCTGAGCATTCTCCTCCTCCTCATCCACAAAATCCTCCTCTGTGTTGCGTGAGACTCCCCACTTGCAGGTGTCCATTGAGAGTGCTGGGGTACTGGTAGGGTCCCCCACTAGAATGCCATGCAGCTGATCATAGAAGCAGCATGTATAGGGCTCTGACCCAGAGCGACCGTTTGCCTCCTTTGTCTGTCCTTTGCCTGAGTTCCTTGACTTTCACGTGGCACTGCTGTATGTCCCTGTTGTAGCTCTGTCCATCATGCCCTGTGTGATTTTGGCATATATATTAGCATTTCTTCTTTTTGATTGGAGTTCTGCCTGCACAGATTCTTCTCCCCATACAGCAATCAGATGCAGTGTCTCCCATTCGCTCCATGCTGGAGCTTGTTTGCGATTCTGGGGGGACTGCATGGTCATCTGTGCTGCTGAGTTCGCCATGCTGACCAAACAGGAAATGAAATTCAAAAGCTCCCAGGGCTTTTCCTGTGTATCTGGCTAGTGCATCGGAGTTGAAAGTGCTGTCCAGAGCAGTCACATTAGAGCACTGTGGAATAGCTCCCAGAGGCCAATAATGTCCATTTGCGGCCGCAGTACCCCAAATTCGACCCAGCAAGGTCGATTTTAGCGCTACTCCCCTTGCCTGGGAGGAGTACAGAAGTTGATTTTAAGAGCCCTTTAGGTTGATGGAACGGGGTTGCTTGTGTAGACACACTCATTATAAAATTGACCTAATGCAGCTAAATTTGACCTAACCCTGTAGTGTAGACTAGGGCTTACTTATGTGACCACAATGCATTAAAAAGCAACTGGTATTAAATTATGTAAAAGTTACTACACTTGGTAGGAGTTAGCATGCAGAGTAGACTCATTCAGGGGTCAGCAACCTATGATACGTGTTGGGGCAGCAGCAGCGTGCCATTAAAAATTCTGCCCGGCCCGGCCCAGCCCACTCTTTTCTCCACCCCCCGCCCCCCTCCCGGGGGGGCAGAAGCTTGGTCCTGCTGGGTCCCCTGCCTCTTCCCGCAGTATGCTGGGTTCCTGCCCCTCCTCCTCCTCCTCCGTCCCTCCCTGCCGGCCGATCACCTGATGGCCCTTGTGAGGGGGTGGGGGTGGAGCGGGGTCAGCGTGCTTGTTGCTCCCAGCGGAGGCAGAGAAGAAGCGGGGGCAGGGCCTTGGAGAAGGGCTGGGTGGAAGCAGCGCATACCCCCTCCAGCCCCCTGCTGTGAGCACCTCAGGACCCCAGCCCACACCCCCAGCCCTCTGCCCTGACCCCCCACACACACACCCAGCCCTCTGCCCTGAGCCCTGAAGCCCCGCACACCCCCCAGGCCCATGCCCTGAGCCCTGTACCCCCCTCACACACACCCAGCCCTCTGTTTGTTTGATTCCTTCACCTCCCACCCACGACCCCAGCCCTGACTCTGGCACCCCCACACATACTCAGGCCCCCCACACCCCATGCCTTGACACCTGCACCCCCCCTCACAGGCCCCCAGCCCTCTACCCTGACTCTTTCACCCCCCCACATACCCAGTCCCCCCACACCTCATGCACCCCCCACATCTCCACCCCCACCCTGAGCACCAAATGGGAGCTCCTGCACTCCCCTCCCCACATTCCCACCTGCACCCCTCCCACCAAATGGGAGCTGCCCAGGTAAGCACTCCACACCCAAACCTCCTGCCCCAACCCTGAGCCCCCTCCCTCATTCTAGCTCCTGGCCAGACACTACACCCCAACCCCCAGCCTGCTCCTTCACCCCCAGCCCTGTGCTCAATGCACTCCCACCCTCAGCTCAGTGCAGACAGAGAGGAAGAGAATGGGCTAGAACCAGGGAGAAGGTAGGTACCCACTGTATGTGGGCAGGGCCGGGACCCCAGACTGGCAGCGGGCTGAGCGGGTCCATCAGAAACCGGCGGATGGAACCCCTGTGCAGCAGCGGGCTGAGCCACTCAGCCCACTGCCGGTCTGGGGTCCCGGCTGCTGGCCCCGCATAGCCTGCTGCCAGTCTGGGGTTCTGGCTGCTGGCCCCTTGCCAGCCCAGGTCCCGGCCGCAGGTCCCGCTCAGCCCGCTGCTGGCCTAGGTGAACAGAACCCCAGACCAGCAGCGGGCTGAGCGGGCCGGCGGCGTAAGATCAATATTTTAATTTAATTTTCAGTGAAGCTTCTTAAACATTTTGAAAACCTTGTTTATTTTACAATACAACAATAGTTTAGTTATATAATATATAGACTTTTATAGGGAAAGAGATCTTTTAAAAAACATTAAAATGTATTACTAACATGTAAATTAAAGTGAATAAATGAAGACTCGGCACACCACATCTAAAAGGTTGCCAGCCCCTGATCTAGTTTGACCTCCTGCATATTGCAGGCCACAGAAACTTCCTGTAATAGTCCCTAACCTCTGACTGAATTACATGATTTAAAGACTTCAAGTTACAGAGGCGCCACAATTTACACTAGTCTAAACCTGCAAGTCACCTGTGCCCCATGCTGCAGAGGAAGGCGAAAGCCCCGCACTCCAGGGTCTCTGCAATCTGACCCAGGGGAAAATTCCTTCCCAACCCCAAATATGGCAGTAAGTTAGACCCTGAGCATGTGGGCAAGACCCACTAGCCAGACACCTAGGAAAGAATTCTCTGTAGTAACTCGGAGCCCTCCCCATCTAATGTCCAATCACTGGGTAGTGGAGATATTTGCTGTTAGCAGTCACAAATCAGCTACATGCCATTGTAGGCAGTGTCATCTTATCATCCCCTCCATAAAATTATCAAGCTCAGTCTTGAACCCAGTTAGGTTTTTTGCCTCCACTGCTTCCCTTCTAAGACTATTCCAAAACTTCACTTCTCTGATGGTTAGAAACCTTTGTCTAATTTCAGGCCTACGTTTGTTGATGCCTAGTTTATATCTATTTGTTCTGTATTCACATTGGTGCTTAACTTAAATAACTCCTCTCCCTCCCTGGTATTTATACAGAGCAATCATATCTCCCCTCAGCCTTCTTTTGGTTAGGCTAAACAAGCTCTTTAAGTCTCCTCTCATAAGGTAGGTTTCAGAGTAGCAGTTGTGTTAGTCTGTATTCGCAAAAAGAAAAGGAGTACTTGTGGCACCTTAGAGACTAACAAATTTATTTGAGCATAAGCTTTCGTGAGCTACAGCTCACTTCATCGGGTGCATTCAGTGGAAAATACAGTGGGGAGATGATTTATGTATACAGAGAACATGAAACAATGGGTGTTATCATACATACTGTAAGGAGAGTGATCACTTAAGATGAGCTATTACCAGTAGGAGTGGAGGGGAGAAGAAAACCTGGACAGTCTCTATGTAAAAGAATAAATGGACACAAATCAGACGTCAAGAATTATAACATTCAAAAATCAGGCGGAGAACACTTCAATCTCTCTGGTCACTCGATTACAGGCCTAGAGTGGCTATTCTTCAACAAAAAAACTTCAAAAACAGACTCCAACAAGAGACTGCTGAATTGGAATTAATTTGCAAACTGGATACAATTAACTTAGGCTTGAAGAGAGACTGGGAGTGGATGGGTCATTACACAAAGTAAAACTATTTCCCCATGTTATTTCCTCCCACCCCCCACCATTCCTCAGACGTTCTTGTCGACTGCTGGAAATGACCCACCTTGATTATCACTACAAAAGGTTTTCTTCCTTCCCCCCCTCCTGCTGGTAAAAGCTCATCTTAAGTGATCACTCTCCTTACAGTATGTACGATAACACCCATTGTTTCATGTTCTCTGTGTATATAAATCATCTCCCCCACTGTATTTTCCACTGAATGCATCCGATGAAGTGAGCTGTAGCTCACGAAAGCTTATGCTCAAATAAATGTGTTAGTCTCTAAGGTGCCACAAGTACTCCTTTTCTTTTTTCTCAAAAGGTAGGTTTTCCGTTCCTCGGATCATCTTAGTAGCCCTTCTCTACACCTGTTCCAGTTTGAATTCATCTTTCTTAAACATGGGAGACCAGAATTGCACACAGTATTCCAGATGAAGTCTCACCAGTGCCTTGTATAATGGTAACAGATATTTCTTGTCTCTACTGGAAATACCTCGCCTGTGCCAGCCTAGAACTGCATTAGCCTTTTTCACATCTGCATCACGTTGGCGTGATTCTGTGGTCAACCAATACACTCAGACCTTTCTCCTCCTCTGTCACGTAAGCTTTTGAAATGAACTTTTGATTTAAAAGATCTTGGCTATGTGCAGCATGGAGGAAGGTTATAAATGTGCAGCATGAAGGTTATAAATGTGCAGTTACCATAAATGGGAACTCTCTTATGCTACCATTAACTTATCACCTAGATATTATAAAGAAGCTATGACATGTGGAAAGGCTTGTTATTCTTTGAGCTTGGCACTGTAAAAGCACATGAAAACATGGTCCCTGCACAAAAATGAGTCTTTTACATTTTTAATGGCAGATTATGACTTCATTTCAAAATTCTACGTATTTTAGCAGTCTGGTGTTAGCTCCTTTATAGGCATAGGTCTGAATAGCATCAACTTCAAAATAGAAAACCAAAGCTAAGGAGAAGTGCAAGGATATGAATTCTATCCCTTCCCATGCATGCCTTGTCCCCTTATGGGCCTAAGTCAGGAATTCACAGAGAAAGCAATACAATACAAGAGAAATATGATGACACTGTTCACATCCCAGAAGCCACATCTTGAGTTTGGCCTCAAACTGACCTTGATGCTGAGACTTACAATATCTATAAATAAACAAAACTTGGGAATGCAGGAAAAGGTTCTAATTAATGTTCAGGAAAAACAGAAATCGACACATTAAGCCACCACTATCAGTGATCTATTAAAGCTGCTAGAGTGCAGCATTTACAGTACTTCACCACAACATAACATCTAGTAGTGCAGAATAAACCAACCAATATTTAAATATAGTCAGCTCTCCTCTGCTCCACCCCTGCTATATTTAGGTTGAAGGATTAGTTAGCTGAAAAATTGTAAGTTTAACTAAATATTGGTATTAATGGAATAATTGCATGACTTTAAAGTTAGTTTTATATATACTCTGTGGACATTTCACAACACAGCACACACAAAAAATCCTCTCTGCCTTTCAAACAACTTGTCAAATTGGCTGAGTTAATGTGATTTGTGAATATTCACGGATCTCCAAATGTTTAATGTTCTTCAGGGATCTCTTTGATAATTTATAAACTAGGGGCAAATTTCAAAGCTGGTGTAAGTGGCTGAAGTTCTGTTTGAGTCACCTGATTACAACAGGTCTGAATCTGGCCCTATGTCCCTTTTTGTTGTGTAGAAATAAGTATTAATAACCAACTGGAGGAAAAGAGGAGACTTATACATAGGCTGTATACCTGAGGCTGGAAAGGGCAAGGGAGGGAAAAGTCGACAGAACATATAAAAACAGCCTGATTCCATCCTTAGTAATGCCTGTTGTCTTCGAAAATTGCTCAGTTTGACCTCTGATGTGAAAATTTTCAGTCTTGTTCTGAGGAGCTTGAAAATTGTAAATTTCTTTCATCATATTGTTGTCAACTTCCGAATCATGGAAACCATTTTTAAACTGTATTTTGCAGTATACTGCTTTCCTGTGCAGTTCTACTTTGCATTTTGGATGTATTTTGTGTGTGAATGTTGCTCCATATATATGATGTATGTGTATAATACCTTCTACCAGCTATTGAGAGACCATTAATTAATTTTTTTTAATTAGGTAGATCATAAGCCTTAGGCACTGGCCTTGCAAACTCTGCAAGCACTGTAATTGAACAGGAGGAGTACAGATTATGGATTTTACCATGTCTGACGATATCTGCATATAATACGATGTGGTACTGTCTGATCAGAAATTGACAAGTACAACAAGAGATGATTTTACATGCTCCAGATCTCTTGCACTATTCTACACTTATTCTCTTTAATCTCTTGGGGCCAGATTGTGTGAGGTGCTTAGCACTATCAAATCCCAATACAATTTAGGATGTTTGGTATGTCTAGTGGGACCTGCCAAACCACTGGTTCTCAACCTTTTTTTCATTTGTGGACCCCTAAAACATTTCTAATGGAAGTGCAGACCTCTTTGGAAATCTTAGACATAGTCTGAGGATCCCCAGGGGTTTGTGGACCACAGGTTAAGAACCACTGCTCTACGCTTTGCAATACCAGCCCTTTTTTTGTCAAATAGATTGCCCTGGTGTCCATAAGAAATTAATATGATACTGTAGTACAGCTGAACAGAATCATGTTTTGCTAAACAAATTAAAAACTGATAAATTATTTACTACTTTCCACGATGTTGATATGTAACAATATTTTTGAGCAAGCATAAAGTACATAAGCCAGTTTACAATAAACTGATTCTTTTAGCAGATTTATGACTTTGTCGGCTCCTCATTTCATTGAATTCTTTCAAAACAGGGCTGCAGATGCTAATGTGATTACTTGCACAGATTGACATTGGAGTCTGATATGAAGAGAGGTTTGAAAGGAATAGCATGGTAATGTTCAATGACTCCACAGGAATTTTTTAAGAAGCAGCCCTGCAGAATGAAACAGAAAAACCCCTCCTGGAAAAAATATTATTGTAATCCCCCACGCTCAGCTTGGAAATATATCCCTGTTGGAAGATGGAAACTTTTTGTGGTTAGCTGTCTGTATGCCATTTTTGTTACACATAAAATTAAACCAGTTTAGTCAACCAAATGGCCGATGTAGTTAGCTGCACACTAAAAAGACAATCTTGGCACAAAATAATAATAAAGAAGTATTGTTTGATACCCATGAAATGCTTTTGGCTTTTTTTGTTTGTCTGTATGTTCAGAAAGTTTTACACAGATTGTTTCCCATATCTACATATTTTTAAACTTTATTTCCACTTTTGTTAAGAATTTTCATAGAATGGAACTCTGTGAATATAAAGTAATATATTTTGTATTGATTTATTTTGTTAATTTTTATGTGCAACCCAAATAAAAATATGTAGGCTAGCAGTTGCATTATGGTCATTGAAGCAGGACTCTCAGATATGCAGATAATCTGTGCAGTCTCTGAATGGACTGTATGAAATAAGTTTCTCTTATCATTAAAACATCGACTCTATTTTTTTCTTATAGGTGACACAGCCCTTCAGACTAAAACAGGGAACATCACAGTAGGTAGGTTCTGCTTTCTCTTTAAATAGGATAGAATTCTTGTATTTTTTTCCAGATAGTATTTAGGTGAAATACATAGATTATTTGTAACTTCAGTAACATATTTTGTTTGTTTTACTGATGAGATTAAAATGTTTTCTAGGATTTTTAATAAAGAATTGGTTTAGTACAGGATCATTTCATTTTGGTTTTGCAAACTGCAAGGAAATATTATAATGCTGGGAAAGATAAAGCTATACATTTAGAAAGACATCCATTCTTGTTTTAAAAATTCCCAAGTAAGGAACATTTACCACAGCACTTGGTAATCTGTTCCAATGTTGAATTACGCTTGCTATAAAAAATTTACCTCTCTTTTCCAGTCTGAATTTTACTGACCTCAGCTTTCAGCCTTTGGAAATTGTTATGCCTTTATCTGCTAGATAAAAGAGCTCTGAAGTATCTGATATCTTCTTTCTCTGTAGATAATTATAGAACATGATCAAGTGTCTTCTTAACCTTTTATTTTGTCTTATGTTTGATGATTAAAACTGAATGGCTGGGATTTTGTCACTCAGAAGTAATATTAAATCATTGTTTTATTATTTTATGTCATCCACAAAGATGCTAGGAGCTTCTCTAGAAAATAGAAGACAAAATGTTTACAGTATAAGTGCCACTTTAATCAGTGTGCTCTTAATTTAAAGAAAAAAGACTGGGGTTAGTCTTGTCTCTGTTTCAACAAAGTGATTTTTCTTTGTGAATGGTAAAACACTGCTGAATTATCTCAATGTTCTCTTGTGATTTTGTACTGAGTTCAAGGGTTGTTGTGACTCCCTCTTTTTTACTTCAAATCAAAATTTACTGGGCCCGATTCATCACTGAGTTACTCTAGTTTTATGCCAATGTAATTCTAGTGATTTCAGTGAAGTAAAACTGGAGTAATGCAGTGGTGAATCAGGTGGACTGTCTCTTTTGGATATACAATGTAAGCACTCAAGGAATTACATTTTTTTTAAAGAATACAATTATGGAGCTAATTCTGAAAGGTTCTGAGTGTTTTCTGGGAGCACCAGCTGACCTCAGTGACCCCACCACAGCAAGCTCCTTGCAGGATTGAGGCCTGTTAGAAATATCAAAACCTGAAAACAATAGTAACTAAAAAACCAACATAAACATTTCTTAAAAATAAATGCAACAAATCTCCTCAAAAAAGTCAGTCATGGAAACCACAAGCGTAAACTCAGCTTTCCAGACTCTGCTTTTCCTTTTGTCAGATGAACTGATTGATGATGACGGTGTTAGAAGACTATAGTTTCTTAACCCAGGAGGTATCCCTGTCTACTAACAGATGACAAAGGACAACGGAGATGGCTTGTGTTCAGTACCAATCCTATCTTTCTAATTTATAGCTGGCATAGTCCTGCTAGTAATCACTCATTCCTTGCTGTTATGCCTTGTTCCCATGAGGTGTTCTCTGCTGCCAGGACAAATTTCTTTCTACCATCCTACAGATGTTTTAAATATAACATTCAAGTCCTGCTTCCCTGCATGGTAATGTTTACATTTCAGCTCAAAAATGTTCTGAAATAGCAAATCTTTACTTTGAGTTTGGTCTGTTGGAAATGTGAGAAAAATGTGGAGTTCTGTGCCAGCCATGCTATTTCAAATAAGAGGGAATGACCCCAGATTTTTTGTGGGATTGAAGGCAGAGTTTATTTTCAACTGCCAACTTTATGGATTGTATTTACAGGAAGTGGGTCCTGCTTTTGAAAGCAAGACTTGGCACACAAAGCACAAGGAAACTCGGGAAAGAACAAATTTGTCAGGCTCATTTTCTTACACGTTTCATTGCCAATTTTTTCACCATCCTCCAAATATTGAAAGACACGAAGTGATTCTGTCCCACTTCCTCACATCATGACGCTCTGTCTGTATAGGACCGAGAGTCACTCATTGCCTTGGATTTGTTGTACCTGAAATATTAATTTCCAGCTAAGTGTTAAACATCTGTCAAAACTCAGATATCTGATACTCGAAATTGGGGTACAGTCTTAAACTGAGCAATCTGCAGGTGTCCAAAGTGATGTGAGAAGGTTGCTATATGTGACCGTTGCTTGGAGGTTACCCAGGACTGAAAGACAATACCAAGAATTCGGGTGCAAATTCTCTCTCCTATGAAGTTTTATTGTTTGTGGAAAACAAAAAAAAATGCTCAAAATATTTACAGCATAATTGTGTGAGGAAACACCCCATAGCTGCATAGCTCCAACAACATACTCAGACTGTGGACTGTTTTTTATCTCAAACCCTAACACCAGGTATGACATGCTGCAAGCTTTCAGATGCCTATTTGAAAACTGGGCTGTGTCAGGATGCCCATTTCACTTCTGGGGGTTCAGATCAACATTTGGGTGCTTATGCACTGATATGAGTACCCAGGTGTGGAACTCGATGCCTATCTTAAGCTTTCAAGTGTTTAAAATTAGACCCAAGGTTTTTAATTTGGTATTTTCCCCCTAATAAGGATGGAAGCGCCTCCCAAGCAACAGTTCTTAAGTATTTTATATCATTCATGTCCACTCCTTCACTTCATCCAAATACTGCTACCAAAATAGTCTTTATCACCTTCTTCCTCTTCCTTCCTTTGTCAGATACCTTCCCTTGTTGCATCATGTTGAATTTAGACTGTGTGGTCTGGGCAGAGATCATGCATTGAAGAGCACAGCAATACCGAAAACAAGTGTATCTGAAAACAAAAACACAGCTTCTGCCCTAGAAAAATAATAATAAACACACATTAGAACATAAGAATGGCAATATTGAGTCAGACCAATGGTCCTTCTAGCTCTCTATCCTGTCTCTGACAGATGCTTCAGGAGAATGAACAGAACAAGGCACTTTTGAGTGATCCATCCCCTGTTGTCCAGTCCCAGTTTCTGGCAGTCAGAGGCAGTCTAGCTGTCTGACTGGAGCATGGGGTCGTGTCCCTTTCCATCTTGGCTAATAGCTATTGATAGATGAGTTCATAGAGGATAGGTCTGTTCTTTTTTGAACCCAGTTATACTTTTGGCCTTCAGAACATCCCTTGGCAACAAGTTCCACAGGTTGACTTTGCATTGTGTGAAGAAGTACTTCCTTTTGTTTGTTTTTAATCTGCTGCCTATTAATTTCATTGGGTGACCCCTAGTTCTTGTGTTACATGAAGGGGTAAATAGTACTTCCCTATGCACTTTATTTATACCATTCATGATTTTATAGACCTTTATCATATCCCCCCTCAGTCATCTCTTTTCTAAACTGAACAGTTCCAGGTTTTTTAATCTCTCCTCTTATGAAAGCTGTTCCATACACCTAATCATTTTTGTTTCCTTTCTCTGTACTTTTTCCAATTCTAATGTATCTTTTTTTGAGATGGGACGACCAGAACTCCACGCAGTATCCAAGATGTGGGCGTACCATGGATTTATATAGTGGCATTATGATATTTTCTGTCTTATTAGCTATCCCTTTCCAAATGGTTCCTAACATTCTGTCAGCGTTTTTGATTGCCATTGCACATTGAGTGGATGTTTTCAGAGAACTATCCATGATGATTCCAAGGTCTCTTTCTTGAGTGGTGTGATGGGGATATACAAATAAGGATAAGGAATTAATCTGGGCTCAGCCAGCACCACCCCACTACACTTGTAAGAAATGCACCAACTGGAGAAGGATTTAAAAGGCAGGGAAACAGCTCACTTTCTGGAAGATCAGGAAAGAGAGCAGACCTGTATCCTGCAGCTCCAGCATAGAAGAGCTCAGGGAAAGGTAGAATCTCTCCCTAAAACAACTGCCCAAAGGTCCCTCCCTGGGGGAAGGGAGGACCTGCTGCAGAGACCACCTTAGATGGAAGCATTCTCCCCCTTATATGAATTCCCTATTTTGTTAATCCCCTTTGTTTTGTTTTGGACTACCCCAGCAGAGGAAAGCATTAGGACTGACGTGGCCCAGGAGGAGACAGTTGCCACCCTGAGAGAGAGGGAGCTATTATGCTGTGCGCAGCTGGCAGAAGGTGCCTCATGTTGGGCGGACACCCTTCACACTGTCTTAACCCAGACAGCAACCTTGGGACAATTGTGGGGTGTGTGTTAGGAAGTGGGCCCATGGAGGGCACCTTAAGTGCCCCAGCTGTCAGATCACTGATAGCTCTCAACGGGCCCTGGGACAAAGCTCAGTGGACTGGGAGGTCCGGGCTCCTCTACCAACACCCACCGGCAAGTCACGAGTTAAAGCCCCTGACTAGTAGGTGCTGCTTCCCTACCAACCACCCTTGGATCGAGGGATATCACAAAGGGTAACAGCTAATTTAGAACCCATCATTTTGTATATACAGTTGGGATTATTTTTTCCATTGTGGATTAATTAGCATTTATCAACACTGAATTTCATATGCCATATGGTTGCCCTGTCAGCCAGTTTTGTTAGATCCCTTGGTAACTCTTCACAGTCAGCTTTGGACTTAATGATATTGAGTAAATTTGTATCATCTGCAAACTTTGCCACCTCACTGTTTACACCTTTTTTTCTGATCATATATGAATATGTTGAACAGCACAGGTCCCAGTACAGATCCTTGGGAAACTCTCTATGTATCTCTATTGTGAAAATTGACTGTTTATTCCTACCCTTTGTTTCCTGTCTTTCAACCAGTTACTGATCCATGAGAGGACCTTTCCTCTTATCTCATGACTCTATAGTTTGCTTAAGAGTCTTTGGTGTGGAACGTCATTAAAGGCTTTTTGAACGTCCAGGCATGCTATATCTACTGGATTACCCTTGTTCACATGCTTGTTGACACCCTCAAAGAATTCTAACAGATTGGTGAGGCATGATTGCCATTTACAAAAGCAGTGTTGAATCTTCCCCAACATACTGTGTTTACCTATGTATCTGATAATTTTGTTCTTTACTATAGTTTTAAACAATTTGTGTGGTACTGACATTAGGCTTAATGGCCTGTAATTGCCAGGATCACCTCTGGAGCCTTTTACGTTACGTTAGCTATCCTCCAGTCATTTGATACAGAGGCTGATTTAAGCTGTAGATTACATAGCACAGTTAGAAGTTCTGCAATTTCGTATTTGATTTCTGTCAGAACTCTTGGGGGAGTACCATCTGATCCTGGGGATTTATTTCTATTTAATTTATCAATTTGTTCCAAAACCTCCTCTAATGACACCTCAATCTGAGACAGTTCCTCAGATTTGTCACCTAAAAAGAATGGCACAGTTGTGGGTTTCTACCGCTTACTGTCTGCAGTGAAGAGGGATGCAAATTATTCATGCAGCTTCATCGCAATAGCCTTGTCTTCCTTGAGTGCTCCTTAAGCACTTCAATTGTCCAGTGGCCCTGCTAAATTTTTGGCAGGCTTCCAGCTTCCAGTACCAAAACATTTTTTGCTGTTAATTTTTGTGTCCTTGGCTAGTTGCAAATTCTGTCTTGGCCTGCCTTATTATACTTTACTTGCCAGAGTTTATGCTCCTTTCTTCTTTCCTCAATAGGATTTGATTTCCAATTTTTAAAGGATGCTTTTTGCCTCCAATTGCCTCTTTTATTCTGCTGTTTAGTCATGGAGGTATTTTTTGGTCCTCTTACTGTCCTTTTTTAATTGGGATATACATTTAGTTTGAACCTCTATTATGGTATTTTTAAATAGTCTCCATGCAGTTTGCAGGCATTTCATCCTTGTGACTGTTCTTTTTAATTTCTGTTTAACTAGTTTCCTCATTTTTGTGTACTTCCCCTTTTTGAAGTTAGATGCTACTGTGGTGGGTTTATTTGGCACTTTTCCCCCTACAAGTTAAATTTAATTACATTATGTGCTATTACTGAGTGGTTCAGCTATATTCACCTTTTGGACCAGATCCTGTGCTCCACGTGGGACTAAATCAAGAATTGTCTCCCCACTTTGTGGGTTCTAGGACATGCTGCTCCAAGAAGCAGTCATTAATGCTATCTAGAAATTTTCTCTCTGCATTCCTTACTGAGGTGACATATACCCTGTAAATATGAGAATAGTTGAAATCCTCCATCATTATTGCATTTTTCTGCCTTTGTAATCTCTCTAATCTCCTAAGCATTTCACAGTCACCATCCTGATGAGGGGGTAATATATTCCTATTGCTATACTCTTACTGTTCAAGCATGGATTATCTATCCATAGATATTCTGTGGTACGGTATAAGTCATTTAAGATATTTACTCTGTTTGACTCTGTGCTTTCTTTCACGTATAGTGCTACTTCCTCACCAGCGTGACCTGCTTTATCATTCCTATGTATTTTGTACCCTGATATTACTGTGTCCTATTGACTATCCTCTTTCCGCTAAGTTTCCATGATGCCTGTTATAGCCATATCCTCATTTAATACCAGGCACTCTAGTTCACCCTTCACTTGTACATTTTGTCAATATTCAGTTGCTTGCCTTCACATTGTTTATATTTAAATGGGACTCTTTTACTTTTCACCATTGCTTACTAGTGCATTCTTGTACTTTACCAACTTCTTTCTTGTCCTCTTTACTAGGATATAGAGTTCTTCCTTTTAATAAATTCGTCTCTGCCCAAACCATTTGGTTCTTTATACCTGTCAGCTTTCCTTCAGCTCTGAGTCACAACATGAGTTTTCTTGCCGCTTAAAAGGATAAATCGTTTTTTTCTTCTGTACATAATCTCTTTCTTTTTATAGTACACATCTGTCCACTGTAATGTTTTGATCTTATACAGTATGTGTTTTATAGTGCTTAGCATGATGGAGCCACTGTCCTGACTGAGACTTCTGCACATTACTGTAATATAGCTATTAACAGTAATCATTTAAAAAACTTTCATCTCTAGAAGTTTTTAATAGTTCTGTTCCAGTCCTAGAGACTTAGACCTTTTAAAAATGCCAACAGGCATTTTATAATGAGAAAGCAACAAATTCATGTAGATAAACATTTAATCCACAGACAGACCCTTCAGTTCTTCAAATCCAAAAAGTGAGAAATTACTCCCATATAATATACATTTCAGACACTGTATATGTAATCAGACACTCAAATATAATTCTATCCAAGTTAACTCCACCAGGCAATATTTCTATTCAAGGATGGTATACGAAAATGTTTTATAATACATGCTGCCTGATTCAAAAAATGTATTTTGGTTTCCATGTCTAGCATAGTGGCTTGGATGAACCGATACCTGATAATAAAAGAGCATTTGGATTAATTTATGGTTTCTTAAATACCAACATTTAAACTACTGTTTAGCTCTGCAAGACTGGTATATTGTATTCAGAAAGCATGTTCATTATGTTTCAAACATAGAAACAAATTCTGCTTTCCATTACATCAGTGTAAATCCAGAGTAACTACTTTTGTGAATTAAACTACTTTCAGAGAAGAATTTGATTCATAGAGTTGATCCAGATTAATTAATTCATCCTTCCTAGAAGGAAGAATCTATGAAGTAAGAGAGAGCTGCATTTGTTCTTTGTAAATACATGATAAAATGCAGGCTCACTTATAACTCTGTAAAGGATTAATTTCCTTTTAAAAATACACTATCAAGTTGTAAATAAAGATTACAATTGTAAAGATGAAATTAAATCCTGAAATGTTCAAAAGTTTAAAAAGAATTACCAGAAGACTGTTGTGATGCAGCGGACTCCTTTATGCGTCATAATCTTATCTTTAGAACTTCCCTTGAATTAAAGAACATGTCATAGTGTTTAATGGTAATGTCCAGACTGCATAGACAAACCCTCTCACATAACAGTACCAGGGAGTCTTACATAACTCTTTACTTGCATTTAACTACTGACAGTAGCATCCCTGACAGAACGCTGTATCTCTTCTTAAGAATCTGTCCCATGTTAAAAAAATGTGCCAGAAGTCTCTTCCTTCCCATTAATCATAGGGCTGGCAACCTCCCACGTTTTAAGCAAGCCTATAGTATTAAACTGCTTGGGCAAGATGACTGGCTAAAGTGAAAAAGATTATAAAAGTCTGGACATCTAATAGCACCAGGACAATATTAGGTGAACATCTGTGGACAGGTGCTATAGTTATATGAGGCAACCCCTAAAATCCTTTCTTGAGTCCAGATCCTCCGGACTGGTTGAGCTGTGATTGGCACACAGCCAGGGAGAGGGGCAAATGCAGCCTCATTCTTGACCTGATGCCAGCAGATACCAGCCTGGTCCCTTGCACCAAGTAGAGCAGTTTTAGTGCTTCTCTATGTTATGATGGCTGCAGACAAGGCTGTTCTGGCAGATGGGCACCCTGGCCATGCTCTCTCTCCGTCCTCCATTTAGGTTCAGCAGAATGTGTGGCATAAAAACTGCTACAGAGGCTCTATACCACTGTAGGATTACACCAGGGGAGTCTTCCACTAGCCAGTTAAGTAGGGCTTAAATCATCTGCTTTGCACCTCCAGAGTCATGAGATTTGATTAATTTCCTTCCATTGTTGCTGTGTGTCCTTAATCAAATCTTAATCAAAGCCTGATCTTCCTTCCATTGAAATCATAGGGAGTTTTGCCATTGATTTTAATGGGAACAGAATCCATTAGTGCTCTTGGGAAAACTAAAGTTTTGCTGGAAATACTCAGATTTAAGCCAAGGACAATTTCTGTCAACATTTTTTCTTTATTATTTCCACTTATTAAGTGTCAGTATGAAGGGAAATAATTGATTGTCAAGCTATGGAACTGTTCTGTCCTATGCTGATGTACTGAGTGTTTTACTGGGATATATCAAGTTCCAGTTTTTTTGTAAATTTATTGTTGTAACTTATATTGGTATTTACTTGTATATGTTTCCTGTAGCTGTGTGATTTATATGGGTCACTACTTTATACAATACTTTGCAAGTAAGAGAGAGAGTGAATTGTTTCGGAAAAATTCTGGTTGCTAGATCTCAGAGGTAAATCTTTGTGTGATGTCTTAATTTCTTTCATGTTTTTTAGTTTTCTGTGATACCTTCTGTTCCACACCTAGTTCAAAAATAGGAAAAAATGCCATGCAGCACCAACAAAAGTGAAACAGTTGTGATTGTCCTCCATCTTAACCTTGTTTCCTTTGACCCTTACAAAGAACACCTTTTTAAGACTCCCCTTCCCTCCAGCTATCTATTTAATCTTAGGCCTGGTCTATAAAATTAAATTAAAATTTAGGTTGACAGAGCTACGGCACTCTGGAGTGTGAAAGTCCACAACCCTGAGCGCCATCGCTGTGCTGACTTAACCCCATTTATATGCAGTTAGATCAACAGAAGAATTCTTCCATCAACCTAGTTCTGTCACTTGGGGAGGTGGAGTTCCTACAGCAACAGATAAATCTCTTCCATATCTGTAGCCTGCGGCAACATTACAGGGTTACAGGAGAATAGCTCCAACGCCATAACTTTGCCTCCATAGCGCACATAGTGTAGACGTGACCTTAAGCATCTCTAGTGTACCCATTAACATAGTATCTTTGCACCAATTGATTCATATGTCACCCCTATCTCATTTTCCCAGTCACTCTTTCAGTTTGACATTTCCTCTGACTGATACTTACTATCTCCAGGGGTTCTCCTCCTTCTTGATATGTAAACTCCAATTTGATCCTGATCAGTGGATTCCAGAGGCAAAGAGTCCTCTGGCACCTTATAGACTAACAGACGTATTGGAGCATAAGCTTTTGTGGGTGAATACGAATGCTGCTTTTACAAATCCAGAATAACACGGTTACCCCTCTGATAGTGGATTCCAGGTTTCACCATCTTTAGTATCCCCATCTGTCAAGGCTGAATCCCAGCTCTGTCACTCCGAGTGCAGAAGTGGGGCTGCAAAGATTTTAAAAATTAATACTGGCCACTCCAGGCTTGTATTAAACTTCCAGGGTTACAGCTTTTCTCTGATCTTGGCTTGGTAAGTGCTGCCACCACCCAAATGCAAAAAAGCCCACCTTTGAAACCAGGAAGGAGCACTTGGGAATTCCCCCCGTGGGGTACCCTCAAGCCCTTCCATCCCCACTACGGGGAATATCTGAGAAAGAAAACAAAGGAAATTAGCTGTGGCTACCAGCTAATCAAACAACATACACAAACCTTTTAGGACACCAAAAATCCAATCCTGTTCTTAAAAAAGGTAAATTTTATTAAAAACAAAAAGGAAAAAATTACATATGGAACTTAGGCTTTTTGCTAGATCTTAAAAGAAACAATTACAAAAATTAAGCACCCAAAATAGCTTTCTTGGGGGTTCAGTTTAAAGGTTACTAGCAAACAAAAGCATCTAGGGTTAGCACAGAGGAGTCCACAAGCCAATAAGAAATAAAAGAAATAACCCTAATTGCATGTAGCTAAACATTCTGATCTACTTACACATTTAGAGTTCAGATAAGTAGTTCTAGGTATGATCTGCTAATTTATGATTATACCTGCCTTAAGCTGCTTATAGCATGGCTGCTCTGTCCCTCCAGGCCAGAGAACAACCGACAAAGGGAAAGTTTATTTCCCAATTTTAAAAGTTCTTCCTTCCGATTGGCTCTTTTGGTCAGGTGCCCACTTTTTTTTTCTTTACCTGGGGGACTTTTTAACCCTTTACAGGTAAAGCAAGTAAAGAATAGCTACCAAGAGGGATTTTTACAGCTAACTGTCTGGCTTGGTGTCCATCAAAGGAAGCTATTCCCCACTTTATTTATCACACCATCTTTCCATTTTCATTTCTGGTGAAGTATAAATTCTAACCAAGCTGGTCTCCCCACTGATTGCCTTTATTTCTAGAAAACTATTATCCATAAAACTAAACAAAGAATGTATCAAGGACATTTTGCATCACTGCATTTTTGTACTAGTAAATACCTAGATCATTGGAGTTGCTCAAGAATACCAGTCATTTGTTCTAGCCATCTGTTCCATTTCCTTTAGAATGATTCATCCTTATATTTCCCTTTCAGTTGTCTGTTCATAACAGATTCTGAATGTAAATATCCTCTATTTTCTCTCTATCTTTTAACCTCAATAGTTCGTTCATATTAGCACCATCTAGAACTAGGTAAGTATTTATATATAAAATAACCCCGTCCCGTTTCATCTCCTTTTTTATTTTCTGTATAGGATGTATCTTCTCTATTAACATTTCAATTGTGTACTTTGTCCCACCAAGCTTCATTAACTGTTGCAAAACCATACTTTTCCTACAGCATTATTCATTTAAATTTCAGACTGTTTTGTTATCCAAGCTTCTCCAGCCTCTGTTTTTTAACCCATTGTTATATTTCCTTCTCTAACTTGTTTAAGAGAGATAGAAGACAAAAGAAGACTTAAACACAAATATCAACTTCAACAGCCTTTTCAAAAAGAAAGATGTTGACTTTTTAAGTATGAAATTAGTACTGTATATGTTCTGCCTAATCTACCATCTAGGCATTTGTATCTCATTCATTACCTAACATCAGAGATATATTCTAATAATTATTACAGTATAATTTCCAAAAGCCCAATTCCACGGTTAAACATGGATTGTAGTGTTGTATTATTGTTTGTTTAAATCCGACAGAGTGCTCAATGTTTTCCAAAATAGATATAATCTCTGCCCACCCCCAGGAGCATTTAGTGCCTGCTCTAACTCGATAAAGGTGTACCGTGCATGGGAAAGTGTGGAGAGGTAGAAGTCATGCAGAGGGTACAAGGGGCAGGCCAACATGCGTTGACCAGTACAACTGCTGATCACAGCATGCACAGAGGAGGCTGGGGCCTGACCCTTTCAGTTAGAGGTATGGTACATTTTCAGCATCGTAGATGTCAAGAAAACACTAGATCCGCACGTTGGTCCAATAAAATATATTCCCTCACCCACTTTGTCTCTCAAGAGCCACAAAGGTATTCTGGCACTTAACTGCCACTTTAGGTGCCTCAGTTCAAAATTTAGATCCTGAAACTAGGGCTGTCAAGCGATTAAAAAAATTAATTTTTTTATTTTAATTATTTTTTTAATTTTAAATTTAAATGAATAATTAAATTATTTTTTTATTTTAATTAATTGATTAATCACGCTGTTAAACAATAATAGAATAAAATTTATTTAAATATTTTTGGACGTTTTCTACATTTTCAAATTTTTTGATTTCAGTTACAACACAGAATAAAAGTCTACAGTGCTCATTTCATATTTATTTTTGATTACAAATGTTTGCACTGTAAAAAAACAAAAGAAATAGTATTTTTCAATTCACCTAATACAAGTGCTGTAGTGAAATCTCTTTATCATTAAAGCTGAATTTAGAAATGTAGAATTATGTACAAAAAAACCCTGCATTTAAAACAAAACAATGTAAAACTTTAGAGCCTACAAGTCCATGCAGTCCTACTTCTTGTTCAGCCTATGCTAAGACAAACAAGTTTGTTTACATTTACAGGAGACACTGCTGTCTGCTTCTTATTTACAATGCCACCTGAAAGTGAGAACAGGCATTCGCCTGGCACTTTTGTAGCCAGTGTTGGAAGGTATTTACGTACCAGATACGATAAACATTTGTATGCCCCTTCATGCTTCGGCCACCATTCCAGAGGACATGCTTCCATGCTGATGCTAATTTTTAAAAAAATAATGTGTTAATTAAATTTGTGACTGAACTCCTTGGGGGAAAATTGTATGTCTCCTGTTCTGTTTTCCCTCATTCTGGCATATATTTCATGTTATAGTAGTCTCGGATGATGACCCAACACATGTTTGTTTTAAGAACACTTTCACTGCAGATTTCACAAAACACAAAGAAAGTACCAATCTGAGATTTCTAAAAATAGCTATGGCACTCAACCCAAGGTTTAAGAATCTGAAGTGCCATCCAAAATCTTGAGAGGGACGAGGTGTGGAGCACAGTGGCGTGGCTAGGTGGAGCGAACAGGGGCAGCGGACATAAAAAAAGGTGCCACCCGCTTGTACTCACCGGGCGGTGCTCCAGGTCCTTGATGGCACCGAAGGCCCCCACCGCCGAAATGCCACCAAGAACCCAGAGCGAGTGAAAGCCCCCGCCGCCAAAGACCTGGAGCACTGCCAGGTGAGTAAAAATTTAAAAAGGCACCTATAAATTTAAAAGGTGCCACTTGTGCTCAGAGGGGGAGCGGCTGCTCCCCCCGCTTCCTCCCTGGCTACGCTACTGGTTGAGCATGGTTTCAGAAGTCTTCAAAGAGCAACACTCAGATGCAGAACCTACAGAACCTGAACCACCAAAAAGAAAAACAGCCTTCTGCTGGTGGCATCTGACTCAGATTATGAAAATGTACATGAATCAGTCCGCTCTGTTTTGGATAGTTATCGAGCAGAACCCTTCATTAGCATGTCCTCTGGAATGGTGGTTGAAGCATGAAGGGACATATGAATCTTTAGTGCATCTGACACATAAATATCTTGCGACGCCAGCTACAACAGTTCCATTCGAATACCTGTTCTTACTTTCAGGTGACCTTGTAAACAAGAAGCGTGCAGCATTATCTCCTGCAAATTGTAACCAAACTTATTTATCTGAATGATTGGCTGAAGTAGGACTCAGTGGACTTGCAGGCTCTAAAGTTTTACATTGTTTTGTTTTTGAGTACAAGTATGTAACAAAAAAATCTACATTTGTCAGTTACACTTTCACGACAGAGATTGCACTACAGTACTTGTATGAGGTGAATTGAAAAAATACTATTTCTTTTATCACTTTTACAGTGCAAATATTCGTAATAAAAATAATATAAAGTGAGCACTGTACACTTTGTATTCTGTGTTGTAATTGAAATCAATATATTTGAAAATGTAGATAAAAAGTCAAAAATATTTAATAAATTTCAATTGGTATTCTATTGTTTAACAGTGCAATTAATCGTGATTAATTTTTTTGAGTTAGTCGCGTGAGTTAACTGTGATTAATTGACAGCCCTACCTCAAACCCATGCTTACCTGTTGCCTAAATTCCCCAGGTGCCTACATTTCTGCTAGTAAAGTTCCCTAGGTACCTAAATTTCTGTCAGCAGGCACGTACAAAGCTGCCTAGGTCCTGACACCCTGATCTGCTCAGTTTCAAACTTACGCTGGTCTCCTCAAACTAGGTATTCCCCCACCTATTGTCCATGATCTGATTGGCATTCTCAGAAGCCTCCTTAGAGCAGGCCTACTGTATTGGGTCCTGCATGAAACAGCACAATGATGACAGCAACAGTGGGGCTGCCCTTATACCAAGTAGACCAGTGGTTACAGCACTTGTCTGGGACATGGGAGACCCATATTCACGTCCCTACTCTGCCTGATTCAGAGCAGCAACTTGAACCCAGGTCTCCCACTCCAGGTGAGTGCTCTAACCACCAGACTATGGGGTATTCTGGGGTGAATCTCTCTCTCTCTTCTATTGAAGCTGTTCTACTTTGTATGAAATACTGAAGTATTCACTGGAGCAGAGAGACCGCGAGAATCTATAGCCCAATAGTTAGGTCAGTTACCTGAGAGACCCATATTACAGTCCCTGCTCCACTGAATATTTAAGTATTTTATGCAAAGTGGAACAGCTGAGTACACTTGCATCACACAGAGTTTTGCCTCAAATATAGAATTATTTTTTAAATTGAGTCTCTTTATTTGAATTGGAAGCCTGGCAAATTTCTAACTGTCAGCCTTTTAAAATTTTTATTAAAGCTAATGTTAAAAAAACTATATAATACATAGGTTGAGAAAAGAGTGTCTGTACATCTGGGTATAGTGCTTAGATTATCTACAAATACAAAGTTTGTTTTTAAAGTCATATGATACATGGAGTACATAATCAGCAATAACCCAAATTTAGGTGAATAGATTTAACAATACAGTTTAGATATTAGAATCTGAATACTCGGGTATTGTCATGATAAGAGATTTGGTTGTGAAAAGCGAAATATAACGAGTGGAGATTGTCCCTCAGTAATTGAGAATTGGGTAGGTTGTCCATTTAGAAAATACAATCCACGAGGAAAGTATTTCAGTTACTATTGCTCTGATGTTAGGAAGAAGCAGCCGCCCATGGTGGAGAATCCCAGCAGAGCTTTTTTTCCAAGAGCGTTTCACTGAAGAATTGGCCATAGAAACACTGTATTTGAGGACTGGGAACAGATAATGGTTGGTTCAATAATCTCTGATCTCAGATGAATGTGATTTACTGTACTATACAGGCTGTTAGCAGCAGTTCTCCTGAGCAGTCTGGTTAGTGTGTCACTCTTCCATGAAGCATCCAGGCAGGTAAAAATGGACTTGTATTGAGCCAATTGTTTGTTTGATTATGGTCCAGTTACAGCAAAATCCCTTTCAGAGTTCTGTGGAGTCTACTCTGTTACTGCTGTTTTAAATGAGCCAAAAGATGCTGTCAGTTTCCCAGCTGATTAGAGCTGGATTGGCCACACTTATTTTTCTTCCTAATATTTTCCCCTCTAAGAAAGCAGCTTTAGCTGTGGGAAAACATTCCCTTCCCACGTTGTTACTCTTAAAATTGGTGTGTTGGTCTGTCACATCTGTGGGTTGAGAGCCCAGTTAAAACAAAAAACTGCAGACCAGTTCAGTAATTGCTTATTGCTAAAGACAACTGAAAAGCTTAGAGCATTATACTTGGATTCTTCTTTTCTTCCCCACTACTTATCAAGCATGTTGTTTTCCAAAAATCTTCCCCATGTCAAATTGCCAGGTCATCTCTAATTAGCTTCAGTCAGACTCATGTATGTAGTTTTAGCCATTTCTGGCTGATTATCTTTTTTATGCACACGCAAAACATCAGAAAAAGGGAATGGTTTCTGTCAACCTTTCACATTCCTTGCCAATACATCCTTTGAATAAAAGAAATTCATAGTGGAAAGATTTGTTCATTCCAACCACTGTCTGGACAAAAGATTTTTAGTTCACTTACCATTGATCATGCTGCTTGATATTTTTTCAGATTTCTGAAATCAAATCTCTGGCGTTTCTGTATACTTCTTAAATTAAGATTGGGATTTAGAATCTTTATCTACAGAAAAAAAATCCCTTAATTTGTTCAAAAGTTATTTCTGCAGACTTTCAGTATAACATTGTTGAAACTTGTTTATCTGAAGCCTGAATGAAATTGCAAGTACAATGACAGGAAATGGAGACAAGAATATAGAATGTAGAATATATTGTCTCCATCTCTGGTTTGCCCTTTTTGAAGCATTGTATTTGTATAGTCATTCCTTTAGAGAGTCTTCAGTTGTCATAGATTAAAACTGATAATATATGAAGGAAAACATATGTATGCTGCTTTCTAAGACAGTAGTGAGTATCAGACAGTTATCTGCATGTGCTGGTTTTCTATAAATATCGAAATTCAGTAATTCTGTCTCCAATTAAGTAAACTTCAAATGTAGGGAGAATATCCTGTCCCTGTATACTCTACAACAATGTTCTTAACCCATTGGGTTGTACCCAAAATTGGGGTGCCAGATTGTTTCAAAGGGTCATGTAGTGACTCCTGTCCCACGGATTTACTTGGCTCACCTCCTTGTTCCAGGCAGTGCAGCCTCTGGGGTCCCAGTGCCACTCATGATTGGCCCAATTAACAGTATGGCGGGAGTCTGATTAGGTCAAATTTGAGTGAGTGGCACTTGCAATCCCATGAGCCAGGTCACAACTCCACTCACACAAATTTGTTCGGGTCACGGGTGCGGGGCCAAGCCTGAGCTGTACTGCAACCCCGGAGGTTGCAACATCCAGAGTGGAGAGTAGGGTTACCATCTTTGAAATGCAAAAAACCTGGCATCTCCTCCCCTCAAGGCAAGCCCACCATAACCCCAACCACAAAGCAACTCCACAATCCCTCCTTAACAGCCACTTATAATATCTAGAGAGAGAACACATATAGATAAGACTAATATCATCATTTTCTCTGTGTGCTTCCTCCGTGCTGGCAGACGCTGCCCCCCACAGCTCCCACTGCTCCTGGCCAATGTGAGCTGCGGAACTGGCAGTGGGGTGGGGGCAGCTCACTGAGCCTCCCAGTCCCTGGCCGCCCCAGCACCAAAGGGCTGCAAAGACCTGGCATCTGCTTATCAGAGCCATGTGGAGCTAGGGCAGGTAGGGAGCCTGCCTTAGCCCCAGCCCCCCACTGCACCGCCGACAGGTCTTCTAACGGCCCAATCAGCGGTGCCAGCCGGAGCCACCAGAGTCCCTTTTTGACTGGGCATTCCGGTCGAAAACGGGACACCTGGCAACCTTATATGTATAGTGGCTTTCTCTGAGTGAAATGTACCCCACAGAGAGGTTAAGTGCAGGCCTCATTTGAAGGCTTAAGTGGTTCTTAGGCCTTGTGCTGACTGTGCTCAGGGATGAAGTTCCCCCTCTATAGCAAGCTAGAGATGTTATGATTGGGCCAGTGTAGCAGTGATGTTAAGGGCAGTGGTGCAGAATGGTAAAACTTCCACCCCAGGAAGATGGAGTAGGTCATGGCAGCTTCCACAACCCCAGAAACAAGGTGGCAGCTCTGAGCTCAGGTCAGAGAGAAAGGTTTCCTGCATAAAGCCTGTGTACTCTGACATTGCACGTAGGACAGGAGTCTGGTCTGAGCTAGATGAGGGAAAGCTATATCACAAAAAATACCAGTTCATTATCCCAGTGGCTGAATCCAGCTCAGAGTTTAATATTTTGAAAATTACTTCAAAAATCCTAGAGTAAATGTCGTTCCTTTTATTCTCTCATTTTTCAGATTCCTCGGATGGATGTCTAAAAGCTTCTACACATGAGGGAGCAATAGATGTTTATGTTAGTCAAGTGAGAAAAGTGGATCTGAAAAGCCAGAAAGGTTAGCAAATTGCAACATTTTATGGCATCCTTTGATAGAAGAGATGGTAAAACTACCCACTCTCTATATTTAAATAATTACAGTAAAATAGTCATTCTTACCTAATTCATCATTAGAAAATGTATATTGGCTCTTAGCACAGTAGGCACTGCAGGTGACAATGGTATTTAAAATGACCCCACAAAATCATCTGGGGCTTTCATTTCAGTGGGAATCTTACACTTTCCACCTTTCTTCCAGCAATCTTCCCCACCAAACCAGTAGAATTCTGCAGAACTGACTAGGATTGTAATCCCCCTTTGCCTCATCAATGCAGTTTACTCCATGCTGTTGGCAGGTGTGTGGAATTAATGAGGCTCATATTTCATTTCTCCATGCCCTTTTCCCATGAAAAGAATTACTGTGTGTGGAGACCCTGAAATTAAAATGGCAAAGCAGCAACACAAGGGAAGGCAGAGCCGGAGAGATGACACATGCCCCAGCACCTGGACATGTTGTTAAATGAGCTAATTACTCCCCTAATTTCTGCTATCTACATACTTACTTATCACAACTTTACTTGTTGAAACATCACCCTTCAAAAGCTGGATTCACCCCTTTGCCATTTGAAAGAGCACAGACCTGAAGATCCTGTTATAGTAAAAACATTCACGCCTTGCAGGTGTTTTGTGTTACAATATTGAGTAATGCATTTGCAAAAGCCATTATACAGTACTCTTCATTCTCATTTCTGTTATGCCTTTGCACTCTCCCAGTGTTTCTGTGTGGTCATTTGTCTTTGGATAAACCTCCCGTTATCCCTGAAACGGGGAATAGGTCCTGTAGGAATGCAGTGTTCAGCAAGAGAGGAAAGAAAGGTACTGAATTAATTCCTGTGTGGTATCTTTTATTGTCTTGCACTAGCCACTCCATCTCCTATGGTGGGAAGAACTATCTTTACATTACTATCTAACCAGGTGTGGAATTACTTCCAATAACTCACATTAATGTTTAACCATCAAGAGAGGGAAATGTATTTTATAAGTGTTATAAAGAAAAAAAATATTAAACTGATTTTCAAAACATACTCTGACATCTGTACCAGTGAAGACGAAGACAAAGCTAAAACAGGCCAAATTCTGCTCTCAGTTACACCAATGTAAATCCAGAATAACTGTTGACATCAGTGGAGCAGAACCTGGCCTGTAATGTCAAAATAACTGAGTGTTTGTCAGGTTTTATGGGCTAGATCATTGAATCTGACCAACCAGGACATGAGGATGGAGAAAAAGTATCTGTGAGCCATCTTTCCATTCCCCTGATCTGGCTGGTTCTTCTGTGCCCATCATAATTTATGGCAGCCTGAATTATGCTGATAGTTGTGGTCCTCTAGGGAGGGTCAGGAACCAATGAATAGAGCTCAGGATATACCACCCCGGGATTCCCATGCACAAGGGGAATCCCCAGCAGCCTTATTAGGGTAGCTTTCTGACTGCCTTGTGCTGTGTGGAGTAGGGATAGTATCAGGCCCTATATGTCTATTGTTTGCATTTTCTTGTACAGGTAGCATCATAGATATTACTTTGGAGGACTGATATATAAATAGTATATCAAAGTACTAGTTATGTTCTGAGTTGGGCCTACAGTATATATGTAGCTATATAAAAATGAAAAATTTTGCTAAGCAAAAGCAGGAATCAGGCTGAAAATAAAAAACCTTTATTCAGAAAATGTGTTCGAGTTTTTTTGTTTTTTGCCTTCATGCACAGAGCATAGGTACTGAAGAGCCTTGATCTAACTATTCCAAATATATCTAAGACTGGTAACTGGATGGCTCAGCTATTAGCTTCAACCCAAGAGGAGGCCCACATTTAGGGAAAGTACTTCAGGACTGCTGTTCCAGTAGAGGCCAGACTTCCAGTTTTTAATCTCAAGGTTGTGGTAGTGCAGATTACTGAAGCTGTTGTGATTTTGCTAACAGATCATCTGTAAAATGTAATTGACAATAGCTGTGTAGTAGACAGCAATTTATTCCCCAAGCTAGAATCAACTGTGAGGCTGCATCTTCTCAATGGATGTGAAGTGCTAGCTCTATGCTGTAAGGGGAAGATGTCTCAGAAAATAGCTGTTTGTATTGATGGTGTATACTGCTGCACAGTCTTCTGGTTGCAGTAAATGAGAGTCCGTGTGTCCACAGGAATGCTCTTTATCCTCCTGGAGGCAAGAAAAGAAACCAGCATCTCTGAAGATTCTTGAGCAAAAATAGGACTCTCTCTCCCATCTAAGCTCAGAAAAGAGTAGAATAGCAGAGGCCCTCTCTCTGTTTGCATGCTTTGTATTGGATATTAATATTCATGTCTTTCATTTTAATTTATAACAGGCTCTATTACAGTCAAGGTACCTGCCTCTCTTAAAGCTTATTTACAGTTATCTGGAAGCAAGGTTGATGTGAGCTCAGAGATCCAGTTACAGGAAACACAGTGTGCCCCTAAAGAGGGTCACATAACTATTACTGGTAAGACTTGCTTTTAATAAATCTATCTGGCCTAAATAAAACATAGATATGTTTGATTATGGTTTTATTGTTCTTGGCTTCTTCTTGTTCCATCTGTTTCAACTTCAGATGTTTGCTTGTGCCAATGGCCTCCACATCTGTTATTAGATGCCTTTTTTATTTCATGCCTTCGTAAATGACATGTGAATACCGATCAGCTATTTCAGTAGTTAGAGTTCATTGACTTCTGTGGAGCTACACTGGGCAAGAATTTGGCCCACTGATTTTTAGAGAGAGAGAGAGAGAGAGAGAGAGTATGTTGTTGGTTCAGATAGCTGAGTATAATTAAATAGGTGACCAGAAAATATGTATTAAAATATAACACAAGAATCTTTACAGATGTGTTCTGAGTGCCTCTGATAACCAGGGTAAAAGGGGCATGCAGCATATTTTCGAAAAATACATTTATATATTTTATACGTGATGCTCCCTCTGTTGGGGCCCAGCCAGTAAGAAAGGTAAGGATGTAGCAGGCACATTGGAATTCAGAGGGGTGAAAAATGGGGGGAGAGGGGGTGAAAGGATGTTGCAGGAGCCAAAGGGGAACAGGAACCAGAGTGGGCAGGAGCTAGGGGATAGTGGATAAGAACAGAAAGGGACAGTGTCAGGAGCCAGGGAGCAGGGATGCATATGGGAGGGTGGATAGGACTATGTGGGGAGGGGCTGGAGCTGGGATGAGGGAGTTGATAGGAGCAGAGGGGACAAAGACAGGCTCGGGGCACAAAGAAGCATCAGTAACCACTAGAGCATATTCCTATAACCACTAGAGCACAGAACCTAGAACTGAACCTTGGAATCCTGAGTCTCTACGTTCCTCTGCTATCAGGATATAGCTATGAAATCCACTGACAAAACATGTGTCTCATCCCTCCTTTAGTGACAGCTTCACTTAGAGGATAACAGTTTATCATTGCTACCAGTCACTCCATTTAGCTTAGGTCTGTGTGATGGAACTGAAGATTATCTACCCTGCTGATGGTCCATGATGGAATTTCTTTTTTTCATTTTGCTTTTTTAAAACCATAACAAAACACACATACAAATCTATATTAAAAGAATGTTAAGGTTGCAAAGTCAAGCACTCAAAATGCAAGGAATTAAGGGTGCCTGTGCAGTCTTAATTTGGCTGCCTTGTGCATGTGCATCATGATGCCGTCTTTAATTACATGATCACCACCTACTATTTTTCCATCCCTCATTCAGTGCACAGTGTGTGATAATATATATAGAGGATATGAAATTAGAATTTTTAAAAAGCAATGTTAAAGGTCCTCAGAGTGACATAACCCCTGCAGGCAGACTCACTGACTCACTTCTCCAGTCTGGATTAAATTAAACAATGTGTCACAATGAGTGGAGAGCTGGTGATTGGCCAGTGGTCTGGATCTCATGGACTTAAAAAAACAACAACCCGTACCCTTGCACTATAAAATGTACATGTGAGCTGAGTGGCCCCTCTTCTATCTTGGGGGTTGATCCTTCTGATACCTGGATCAGGCCCATGGGCGGTTTTTTGTTTCTTTTAGGGGGAGGTGGTCAGCATCTA
Organism: Dermochelys coriacea; assembly: GCF_009764565.3. Lineage (NCBI taxonomy): Eukaryota > Metazoa > Chordata > Testudines > Dermochelyidae > Dermochelys > Dermochelys coriacea. Next base: position 329,220,032 of record NC_050068.2, on the reverse strand, counting down.
CTTCTAACATTCTGTGATTTTTGTGGAGGAGGGATGGGGGCGAATCATCTTTGAAAAAGAAATGATCCACAAACCTACCATTCTGCATACAAACAGTTCAGCAGTTTAGACTGAAAGTGTCTCCTGATTAGTCAGCCCTCAAATGTACACATCCAGAGGCCACTAAAGGCAGCATTTAGCCACTAGTTTTCGCTTCCCTTAAAGAGCCCATGGCAGTCCAATAAGGCACCCAATGACTATGGATATAAAATTCAGTAAGATTTTGGGATGATCTGTACTTGCATCACATGTTGCTTTATTTCTATCTGTGTCACATTTAAATCATTTTAATATTGATTGACTTCAATAATCCTAATGCAGATAGTTTAGAGGAAATAACAGTTCGTGTTTACAGGTAGGGTGACCATCTCTACCTTGTTTAGTGCCTAATGTCCCACATTCTAGGAACAAATCAATATACTTTGTCTGTATTTCAGCAGTAATTGGGTAAAGGATCATACCCTGTGATTCTGTATAAATGTATGACTTCATAGTCTGAATATAACATTTTGGGGAGCTGTGCTTTAAAAATAAACCTTATCCAATTCTTTATTTTTTATAAAGTTTTCCTTTATTTTCTTTAAATGTAGGCTGGCTTCTTTTCACATCCTATCTTCAACTAATTTAACAATGTGTTATATTAAATGTCAAAATTCTCTTAGTAACAGAAAGTATTATTTTTCCAGTAAGATCATCTTCTAATACAAGTAGACTCTGAAATAATTACAAATAATTTAATAAAATTAACAGATAGGGTACATGGTGAAAAATGTTCCTACCCTTGGGAACCTTAGGGACAGCGTGGCAGCAATTTCATTTACGTTTTAGCTGCAGAACATAAAAAACAGATGAAAAAAGTCCCTGTGTTTGCCAAACCATAAAAAACCCCACATCACAAAGGGATATCAATTTAGACTTTTAAGTCTGTAAGCTAAGAGGTTAGTACAAAAATAGTTAACCCTTCAGAAGCTGGCTGGTTTCCAGGTGGTTAATGCTGGGAACTGTCTGTTTTGAATAGATTTTACATATCTCTTGGGAATTCTAGTGTGAGAGGTCAATGAAGAGTTCTTCCAGGGCAGAGTGGGTGTATGTGAGGTTCTGTACCTTGGGGGAATACCCACGACCCCCATGTTCATCCTTATAATATGATTGTGTGGTATCCAATGCAAAGTTTGTCATGTCTGGTGTCTTCGGAAGGCTCATGATGCACCGAGCATTGTTGTTATGGGAATGTTACAGTAATCGTTGTTATAGTACTGGTATAGGTTGTAAATTCATGTATATAGTTAAAAAGCTGAAAATGTGTCCTCATGGCTTAAAGCAAGCCCAGGCAAAAACTCTCTAAGGGCAGAGGGGCAGTTCACATCTCATCAGGGCATGTATGGGACAAACCCAGCCCAGCCTCACAGGAAAAAAGGACACTGGCCTTGGCAACAAAGGATCTGTCATTTTTAATCACTTAAAATCTATCTTTGTAGTTAAGAACTCTGTTTGTTTATTCTGCCTGAAGCAATGCGTTTGATTTGAAGCGTGACAGAGACTCCCCTTGGGATAACAAGCCTGGTACATATCAATTTCTTTATTAAATTGACAAACTCATATAAGCTCGCGTCGACCAGCGGGCATAACTGGATACTGCAAGATGGAGGTTCCTAGGATTGTGTCTTGGGCCGGAGATATTGGTTAGTATCATTTGGTTGCACAATCCAAGCAGTGGCTGGCCAAAAGTGCCCATTCACGTAGCAGGGAGCAGCTTACATGCCAAAGGCTGTGCATGAACATCCTGGGAATTGGGATCCTCAAAGCAGAGCAGGGTAAGGCTGGCTCCCAGAGCCGAGGATTGGAGTAGCCTGGCAGGTCACCGGTCCAGATAACACCAAGGGAACATCACAGTGGCACAGCGGGGCAGGGTGTATATGCAGCTTGTTTCACTTTAAGCACTGATATTTGTGATTTTAAGTGAGTCTTAAGTGCTGTGGCTAAGAACAGTCAGGAGGAGGTCACAGTTTTGTTATTTTCTGTTTGTTTATTTCGGGTGAGGGAAATAGCACAAGAAAACAGAAGAATGACTGACTACCAGTGAGGCAGCTACAAAACTCGAGCTGGCCAGACTGGAAGTGGCAGAAAAGGCAAAGGACCGTGAGCTTCAAATGTGGAAGGCAGAAATGAGGCTCAAAGAAGCAGCTGCAGCCAGGGAAACTATGGAGGCAGAGGCAGCCCGGGAGGCAGCCAAAGAGGAGGCTACACACACAAGGGCTATGGAAGAAAAAGAGAAAGAGAGAGAAGAAAGAAAGAGAGAGAGAGTGAAAACATCAACTGGACATGCTAGAGAAGCAGAACCAGAATTCCCCCCAACCCCAACAACTCCCATCACTCCAAAAATCCACAAATGGGAACACTTATGTCCTGCCTACAGTAAAGAGGATGATATTGATGAATATCTGACTACCTTCGAAAGGCTGTGTGTAATACATGAAATCCCTGATGATAAGAGAGTTCCTACCCTGATTGCGAAATTAACTGGTGAAGCTCGGAATGTATTCAATGGAATGTCTATTGAAGATGCTTTAGACTACTGTAAATTTAAAAATACTGTTCTGTGAAGTTTTCAGATTACCCCCTGAAACATATAGAGTTAAATTTAGGAATTTTAAGAGGGATATTGGTATGAGTAATGGGGAATATGTAAACAAAATGAAAGATTTGTTGGGAAAATGGGTGAGGGGTAAAGAGATGGCAAGTTTTGAGGGCATGTTGGATCTTGTTGCTCAAGAGCATTTCCTAAGCATATGTAAGTCTGATGTAAAGCAGTGTCTGTGGGACAAAGATGTAAAGTCTGTGAATGAGATGGCTTTTTAGCTGATGCCTTCAAAGAGAATCAGACATCTATTGAGGGCAAACCACAGAAAGAGGGATGTAAAACTGGTGGGAAGGGAGGATCCCATTTTGCCCCAGGAAGAGAAAAAGGGGCTGGGAGCCTAAACATTCTCTTACCCAAAAACATTCCTCTAACCCTCATCCCAAATCTCCTGTAAAAGCAGAAGAGCCCAAAAGGTACTATCAGTGTAATTCCACTGATCACCTGAGAAATAAATGCCTTGCACTAGGAGGAACCAGGCAAACAATAGCTCATGTTAGTTCTGCTGTCTTCAACACAGAACCCCCCCCCCCCCAAGCAATTGAAGCCTATCATATTGGTTTTGTGAGGTTAGCCTCTGCAGAACCAGGTATGGATCATGTTAAGGCTGTCCAAATTAATGGCAGGGAGTACTTGGGGCAGAGGGCCCAGATCTCTCTGGTTAAGCAGAGTGTGGTCCCAAAGGCCTGTATGTTGCCTGGCCAAATGGCAGAGATTGTAGGGGTGGGCAAAAGCAGATTCTTCTTACCACTAGCTAAATACATGTGGTTTGGGAAGATTTGGAAAGTGTTTTGACTATGGGGGTAATGGAACACCTCCAGTTCGACCTGCTCCTTGGTAATGATTTTTTCCATGTAGCTCAGGTTAAAGTATTTGCCCGTAGCAGGAGGGAGTTTTATGATGGGATCCCTGAGGGAAAGGGTAAGGTCTCAGGAACTGCTGAGAGAATGGGAGAGAGTCTCCTTGATTCTTCTACAGCAGGGGGAAGCCACATGCTTCCAGGTGGGAGGGTGGTTGGGACCAACCTGCACTGCAGCTGGAGGCAACACCACATCAGGAAGGGATGGGCGTGTAATGCCTGCCAGTGAGAGAACTGTCTAGGTTGTTAGCTGCCAGCAGGTCACAGCTGAATCAGTGGTAAAAGCAGCTCTAGGGAACATAGACAAATGTTTCCCAGAGGAGAGCCCAGAGAAGGGGGAGGGGATCTCAGAAACCACTGAGGTGGGTGAGGATTCCTGTGACTCTGTAACACAGGGAAGCAGGGTGCTTCCAAGTATGGGAGAGGCTGAAGCTAGCTCCTTTCTAGCAGAAGGTAACATGCCCTCAGGCGCAGGGGCAGGAGAGGTGTTGTCAGTGATTAAGGAAACTGTCCCAGTTGTTAGCTGGCAAAGTTTTGCAGATGCACAGAGATAGAACCCTTCCTAGGGAGCACAGAGAAATGTGTCTTAGGAGGTGGTCAAGGGGAGGTAACTGGGGAAGGAATAGTGGGGGGTACAGGAATGTCTCCTCACTAGTCACTTGGGGCAGGATGCCCAGGACACTAGGAAGATGGTTGGGTCAGCATCTGTGCACCCAGGCACTCAGCCTTTGACCCAGGTTTTGAGAAGGAACTGTGTAACTGACCTCCTGGAGGGGAGCTCTCACGACAGAGAAGGGGGTGGTGGAGGGTACCCCAATCGAGGTCCCAATTTTTCAGGATGCTATTTCTGATAAGTTTTTGGAAAGTAACTGTGCCTCTTTAAATCAAGATGTAGTTCCAATACCTGTGATAATAGAGGAGTTGGGACCAGGAAATTTCCAGATGGTAGTTTGTGAGAATACAAATGCCCAACTGACAGAGAAGGGGGGGGGTCTTCCCCTACTCTGGTGAAACACAGAAAGCAGTTATGGGAAAGCTGCTGGGGAAAGGTGCATCTGATCAAAGGGTAAACGCACCTAGCCCACAGAGCACAGATAATAGTCCTCTAGGAAAAGGGGTCAAGGAAGGACTCAGTGCTGGGAGGCGGAAACACTGGGAAACCCCAAAAAGAGAGCTGGATTTTCGGGAGACCGCTTCCCCAAAGGGCCAGCCAATGTGCAGGATCCTCCCGAACACCTATTTTGCCAGACCCTGAGCACCAAAATTCCAAAACATGATTAAATTAAGAGGCCACACGGGGGGAACACTGGAGGGAAAGAAAAGCCAGTGACTGATTACATGGGAGAGAGTCAAAGGACACTATGGGTAATGAACAAACTAACTTCAAACTAGAATATCTGAATAGAGGGCGTGGTATCATGAAGATACTTGTAAACGCACATCTGAGATAAAAAATTTGGTTATAATGTTAAGTTTTGGGGATAAGAATTTTGACATGGATGTTAAACCTTATGATAATGCTACTTTTCAATTAATACCTGTAAACAGGTTTAAAGCTGTGAGCCTCCAAAAGTGTGAGCCTCCTTAGTCAGAGCACAAGCACTGAAGAATGCTAGACAAAACTGTGTTCAAAAACTACTCTGGCAGGACTCCAACACAGTTTTGTTAAATTATTGTAGCTTAGTTGGAAAGTTTTCATGTGCATTAAACTATGTTACACTCTTGAGCCTGAATTAAACTTAAAGTTTATAACAGCAGAGAAACCATAAAAAACCTGGTTTGCTGTACGTGAATGGGGAAACTGAGGCACACCACCTCATGGCCTTAATGGCTGGATGCCAAAAGAACTATAACACAAACTGCCTTTGAGATAGTCAGTGACTAACCCTCTTTCAGGAAACTAAGGGGAGAGGTGTGATGTTCTGTACCTTGGGGGAACACCCAGCACCCCCGTGTTCATCCTTATAATATGATTGTGTGGTATCCAATGCAAAGTTTGTCATGTCGGGTGTCTTCGGAAGGCTCATGATGCACTGAGCATTGTTGTTATGGGAATGTTATAGTAATCGTTGTTATAGTAATGTTATAGGTTGTAATTTCATGTATATAGTAATGAGACTGAAAATGTGTCCTCATGGCTTAAAGCAAGCCCAGGCAAAAACTCTCTAAGAGCAGAGGGGCAGTTCACCTCTCATCAGGGCATGTATGGGACAAACCCAGCCCAGCCTCACAGGAAGAAAGGACACTGGCCTTGGTAACAACAAAGGATCTGTTGGACTCTCGAGTGAGTCACTCCCCTTCCTTTGGTCAGTTTGGGACTGCAATGAGGTAATGCTCAGCTGACCCTGAAGGGGGAGGGGGAAAAGCCAAGAGGGAAGAAAGAACATAATAAAAGGAAGAGACGTTTGCCATGCTCTTCCTCTGTCTTCCAACTCCATATACAGACACCACACCGAGCGACTGAAGCGCTGAACAAAGGGGAGAGCCTGGCTGATGGCAGCCAGCCAGCCTGTGGTGAGAAGCATCTAAGTTTGTAAGGGCATTGAAAGAGTTAATATCAGTTTAGAATGCATTTTGCTTTTATTTCATTTGACCAAATCTGACTTGTTATGCTTTGACTTATAATCACTTAAAATCTATCTTTGTTTGTTTATTCTGCCTGAAGCAGTGCATTTGATTTGAAGCGTGACAGAGACTCCCCTTGGGATAACAAGCCTGGTACATATCAATTTCTTTGTTAAATTGACAAACTCATATAAGCTCGCAGCGACCAACGGGCATAACTGGATACTGCAAGATAGAGGTTCCTAGGGTTGTGTCTTGGGCCAGAGATATTGGTTAGTATCATTTGGTTGCACAATCCAAGCAGTGGCTGGCCAAAAGTGCCCATTCACATAGCTGGAAGCAGCTTACATGCCAAAGGCTGTGCGTGAACATCCCGGGAGTGGGGGTTCTCACAGCAGAGCAGGGTAAGGCTGGCTCCCAGAGTCGAGGATTGGAGTGGCCTGGCACATCACCAGTCCAGATAACACCAGGCGAACGTCAGAAGGTAGAATTCTTGCATCAAGTAAATTCTGATCCAGTCCACCTCCAGCTACAGGAAACTCTCACTGAACCCTGAAGTTTTGCGTAATACTCATGGGACTAGTCCTCTCTCTGCTACTAGGTACAATATTGGTCAAGGCAGTAGCAGGATTGCGAGTTCATTGGTGGTGCACATCCAGGGGAGTTGGGAGGCTACCAAAGAATGGAACTGATTTCGACCATAGCATGAAGACAAGAGGGAAACAGCCTAGGGTGAGTAGTAGGTGGAGCGTGCTGGGAGGAGAGGTGATGGGAAAGTTAGAGAAGTGGGAAGGCATTTGTTCTCTCGGGAAACGGAGGATCAGTTCAGAGGAATTGGGGCATTTGCTGTAGGAGGGAGGGAAATAGGAAACATGGAAGGAGAGTTTACTCTTGAGCGCTTCAGTGTAATTAACAAGGATGGGCCCTCAGTTCTCTAAGGAGTCAGTGGGTACTTTAAGGAAATCTAAAAATAGGTTTTAAAAGTTGATTTGCAAACTCTATGGCCCAATTTCCTTCTTAGCATTGTCAGGCTGCGTAGCTGGAAAGTGCTAGTATAACTCCATTCCTGGTGTTGATCATACTAGGCAGACACTCCTATCTTTTTCTTTGGCAATAGGGAAGAAGTGCCTGTGGCCTAACCCCTGGTCCATGCCCACTCACTCAAGATCAGGAGGTATCTGCAAACTGAACTCTATGTGTGGAACTACATGGGCAATGGGAAGGGCACAGGACATACAGTAAGGACCATGTAATTAAAGTGAAGAATGCTTGGCAGAATTCTGAGGAGAGCCTGATTGGCCAAGAGCTTTCCTGGCCACCTGCTCCAGCCTGCTGTAAAGTGACTGAAAGGAAGATCATGAAGGTACAGGCAGGAACCATTTGGGAGCAAGACAGCCAATGAACAGGTTCCCCCACACTTGCATTGCCTGCTCGTATGCCAAAGAACACAGACTCACTGAGAATAGAGGCTTACTGTTGTGAAGAGATCTTCAAAAGGAAAGTGGGCTGGTCTCAGGGAACTGGCAGTTAGCCCAGCTATTTCCCAACACCCCAGCCATGAATTTTCTTTTGCTCTCTGGTCAGTTTTAGTGAAATAATCTATTATCATTAAGTGGTTTCTATGGCCTTTCTAACCCAACTCCACTTGGGTCTTCACTCAAACTAGAGGATCCTGGGACATGAGAATAGCTCTTTCTAATCCATCTTTTGTATTTCCAGCATGCCCATCATTGCAATACGTAGCAGATGGCTAGTAAACAACCTTGAAGTTTAAGTCCTTCTGAAAGAATACATCTTTAAGAGTTAGCAAGGAAGCATCATCTCCCTCACCAGCAGTATATCTGGGGAAAGTGAGAATACTCAGTTTCCTATATATCAGCAAAGAGAGTTTTTGATTTGGAAAATAAAAGAAGCAAACTAGACAATAAACCTTTTGCAAGAGAAAATCCCAGTGACTGAAGTTTCTCAGGCGCAGAGACAAGAAATTAACCAGGCATACTATATTCTATTTCCCAGCAGATCTCGGGCAGAGATACTGCATCTGAACCTGGAGACAAGCTGAGTAAATTGCATGCTTGGCAGCTTAGTTTGGAATGGGCAGAGAAAGCAATTTACAGCAGTATTTATGGAGTCTTGTAAACCATGATGCCTTGTTTTAATCTCAAATTTAAAAAAAAGCCATATCTTTTGAGAAGCATCCTCCTCACCCATTCCAGAAGGGAGGGAAAGTTTCACCTAAGCAATCTATTTTCTGGAAGGTCAGAGTTATTGCTCATGTCCAAGAGGGGAGTAAAGTATTGGGGAATAATGAGAACCGGGCAGACTTTTATAAAATCATTCAGCATATGGCTTTCACTTTATTCACCAAATTGAATTATATGGTATTTTGGCTGGTGTGTGTCAAATGCTTTTAACTTTGCACATAATGTTTTCAGTACATACTGCACCAGCTAATAGATCATATAACTCTCATATTTTGGGGTCAAATGGGCTCTTCTTTAGGTGTTGTTTTGGGGGTTGCCTTTATCCCTGTTAAAGAGCAAGGGGTCAATGCATCATTTCTAGTTCCCAAGGCCATCCAGCTTCTAATTTGGTGGTGAGGTTTATGGGGAGGAAAAAAAGTATAGTAACCTTTTTTATAACTTCAAGGAAAACAAGTAACTGGAGAAACAAGTGAGCAGAGTGCCATCCCTGGTGGAGCTTGGCCCAATACCACAGATTATGGTTCTGAAGACTGTAGGGGAAGCCACTTCTAAGACTTTTCACTGTTGGAACTTGGCACTGTGATCCTTCCAGCTTCCAACCTGTCGCCAACCTCTCCTTCTGTGGCAAAAATCATTGAGAGTGGGATGAGATGGCCAGTAACACCCAACATCCTTCAGTATCCTGGAGCTTTTCCAGCCAGGTTTCAGGCTCCCTCTTGGTGCAGAGACAGCCTTGCTAGCTTTTGGAGTCTGCTTCCTACTGGCCAGATATAGTGGTGGATCCTCCATAATAATACTGCTTGACCTGTCAGCGGTATTGACATGATTGACCATGAGGTGCTGTTTACTCACCTTTAAGAAATTTGCAAGGGCCAAAGCAATCTGTTTGTGCTCCGCTCTTCCCTCTCCAATAGGTCCCAGAGAGTCAGGGCTCATCTTAGAGGACTTTCTCTTCTTGTAGCCCTCAGTGCCACTTCTCCCCCACACCTTGAAGGCAATTGGAAAGCCTCTGCTGCATTTTAAGTTTGAGCCCTGATCCCAACAAAGGAGATCAACCCAATCATTTTCTGTATTCTCAAGGTACTTTTTCAAGAATTTCCTTCTTTCCTAGAATCAAATGCTGCAAAAACCCATGTCACCCAATCTGAGTGGGAAGAGACTTTCTTACAGTTTCACAATGTCCATATGCATATCTTGGTGAAGTTTTGCTCCTTTAAGCAAGAAGTTAAAAAAATCTGCAAAAGATTAAATTCCTAGGAATCAAATAGAAAGTTAATCCAGCTTTTTAATAGCACATTGGATCAGCTGGTGTCCAACAGATAGATTTTTGATTGGTTTCAGCTTGCATTTAACTCAAGAAAGTAAAAAACTTGTGAGACTTGTCAAGGTTCATTTAAACTAGAGTCTTGCACTGTCAGCCAACCTTTGGTCATTGATCATAGAATATCAGGGTTGGAAGGGACCTCAGGAGGTCATCTAGTCCAACCCCCTACTCAAAGCAGGACCAATCCCCAATTTTTGCCCCAGATCCCTAAATGACCCCCTCAAGCATTGAACTCACAACCCTGGGTTTAGCAGGCCAATGCACAAACCACTGAGCTGTCACTCTCCCCCTGTACTACTCACAAGGTGAGAATAAAAAGCTACCATTGGCATGGCATTTCTCCATCTGTTCTTGCCTTAACAGAGAGCAATCCAAGGTCTGGACTCTGACTGCAGAGATTGATTTCCTAATTTTCCACATCATCATATGAAAATGGTTTGGGTAGGGTGGCCATATTTCCCTAACTGAAAATAGGACACCGGGCCTGAGCCACCTGAAGTCACTCAGGGAGATTCTCCCTGAGCTCTGCTTGGTGTCGCTACTGGCCCCAGCCCTGCCTGGCGCTGCAACAGGCTGTCTAAGCCTTGCCATACGGGGCTGCCCACCTGAGCTGCCTGGTGTCAGGCCTGAGCTGTCTAGTGTCATTACTTGCCTGAGCTGCCTGGCGTCGCTGCTCACTCCCCTCAACATTCCTCCATGCCCCCCTGGGGGCAATTTGAAAACTCGGCATTTGTCCCTAATGATCAGTTGGCAAAAGCAAATAGGACAATTGGCAAGTTTTGCCAAAAATGTCATATCTGCGACAGAGCTTAAAAAGGGGGACTGTCCCAGCCAAAACGGGTCGTATGGTTACCCTAGGTTTGGGTTTTAATGTGAATAACAGCTCTCATTTTTATCCGTAGCTTGCATGCATATGATTTTTTGTAGATTTTTAGGTTTGGCGTGTTTATTCTCATATTAATTCACATTAAAATAAATAAGTAAATTCTATGTCTTGTAACTTAGGAAGGGATCATTTTAGCTTCTCCATTCTCCGGGAAGTCTTGTGCATACTTGTCTTTGTCTAGAGAACAATTGTTTTGACTATCAAAACATGTGGAAAGTTACTGTTTTCTAGGTGTTAAGTTGAAAGGGATGGCTAATGGTTAGATGCAGAATGTTTGGTGCATAGTCCTGATAGCATGAATGGTGTACTTTAAAAGTAAATCCCTGTCCACACTGACAGAAACCTAAATGGCTTTTGCTATCATAGTTTAAACATGTTAGCAAAGCAGTCTTCAAAACTGACTTACAGCCTCCTTATTCAGAGCACAAACACAAGACAAAACTGTGTTCAAGAATTACTCTGCCAGGACTCCAACACGGTTTTATAAAATTATTGTAGCTTAGTTAGGAAGTTTTCATGTGCATTAAACTATGTTACGCTCCTGAGCCTGATTTAAACTGCTAATGGGGATGGGCTCAGGAATCTGTTCCCCCAGGAGCTCTTGGTGCCATGTCCCAGGGGAGTGGAACTTTAGACACTGAATTCTGGTTACAGGGAAGTTGGTCTTGTATTCCCCACCAGTGTGGCCAAGACAAAACTCCAAAGGAAGCAAAAGGAATTAATCATTTTTGTTAATACAGCAAATACAAAACGAGAGGCTGAGCCCAGACAACTTTAGAACTTTGAAACATCTCAGATATTTTTTCTGTTAGTTTTGTTAAAAGATGTTCTCCAACTCTATAGCAATAATTTAATAAGAGGTAGATGATGCATGAAATCTCATCAATACATATGCAGTGGTGCTTGTTGGAGTCTATGAAAACACACAAGAGAGATTCACACTTGGCATAAACGCTTATTATGGCCAGGCATCTTCAACTCTTAGTTCCATCTCCTGACATATATTTCTATGCCCCACCTATTTGCTCTGTCCCCTCTTCTTACAGCCTAGAAAAATGGCTGCATTGTAGATACCATACAACATTACTAAGGGAACAGTTGAAATCCTTCATATTTTTGTCAGCTCATTTTTTTGACACTTGGAGGTTATTTTCTGTTTAAAATTCAGTCCAATTTCATGTTTTAAGGGCTGTCTCTACTTAGAAGGCAGATTCCCTTTTCATTTCTATTCTTCGTTCTCCTACACAGAGCTGTGGCAAATGAAAAGTAATAGGGATTCAGATCAAATTTCTGAGGAACTTGAAACTTCAGCAATGACAAATATTCTGCATACCCCATCCGTCCTACATTGTCATGAACTCCACTTTTGTTTTTAAATGTTTTTCAAAGACAGACATTCGGCAGACATTCGACAGACATTCGGTGTTTGGGCAGATGGAGTTGAGAAACCTGGGTTTTGGCCCAAATGCAGGAAGGGAACCAATAGGAGCAAAGCTTCAGTGGGACCCATGTTGCAGTGGGGACTGAGGAGTAAGCACTGGAGCATCTACATGAAGATCCCCAAAGCGCTTGCCCCATCTGTAGGTTAGGAAACTCACATTCCTGCCTGCTCTGTGGGAGAGCTGGGTAAACAAACTGTCTTCTCAGTTGCTTTGAAATAGTTTCCCAGCACTCTTGTGGGTTGACATGATTTTGTCCAAAGTCTCACAGTAGCCACCACTTATCAACATATAGAACTGCAGTAGCAGTGGCAGCCTCTTCTCAAGAAGAAGACTTGGATTCTAGGGATGAAAACTGACCAATTGAAGTCATGGCAGGGTTCGTCTTGGACTTCATTGGGGCCAGGACTTCACGTTCTGTGTGTTGCAGGTTTGAACCGAGGCGCATTTGCAAAGTTGTTCTAGAGTGCTGCATCAGTACCCGCCCCAGGTTATTCCAGGCTCAGCGCTAAATTACACACTTATGTAAGCACTAAAGTCATCAAAAATGTAAACAAAACAAAAGGATGTTTAGAAAAGAGTTCAAGATGAAAGCTGATCTTGTGACTGGGACTCAGAAAATCTGGGTTTAATTCCCAGATGTGCCACAGATTATCTGTGTAACCTTGGGCAAATCACTTAATCCCCCTGGGCTAGATTCACAAAGAAATTTAGGCACCAAGAAAATCACTGGCATTCACAAAGCCTAAGTTAGGTGCCTAGGCTCCCTGTACAATGAATGGGGAGAGACGGGCATAGGCGCAGGAACTACGAGTGCGAGGTGTGCCCAGCTGCCAGCCCCGTGCCCGGGGCTCTGCTGCCACCCTGCACCCAGGGCTTTGCTGCTGGCCTCAGCTGGGGGAGAGGGGTTGGACACGGGCAAGGGGGCTGGTTTTCAGCACTCCCACTATTAAAAATGTTCCAGCGCCACTGGAGATGGATGTCTGAGAATGGGACTCATAATAGCCAGCATGGGAAGTGGCTCCTCACCTAAGCTAACCAATGGGAGATGCTAAGTTGAGGGGTGGGGGTGCCAAACCCGGCTCTTTTCTCAGAGGTAGGCACCTCCCTGCAGCCTGGATTTAGGTGCCTATCTCTGCATGGGATTCTCTGCTGCAAAACCTCTTTGGGGTTAGGTGCCTACACTGTTTTAGCAAGAAGCTGCAGGAAGGGGAGCGACAGAGCTTCCTCGTTACTTCTGGCCCAGTGGTTGGAGCACTCACATGGGAGACCCCCCGGTTCAGCTCCCTCCCTCAGTTTCTCCTGTTGAAGCTTTTCCACTGTGGCTAAATCATTTTTTTTTAAATGGTTGATGCAGGGGGCTGGGTCCTAGGTCTCCCACCTGAGTGCTCTAGTCACCAGGCTACAGAATCATTCTCATGCTGGCACATTCTCTCTCTCTCTCTCATCCAATAGTGGAACAGCTTCGACAGGAGAGATGGAGGGACTCCCCATCAGAATATCCCATAGCCAACTGATAAGGGCACTCTTCAAAGAAGTGGCAGATCCCAGTTCAAATTCCTTTTCTCCCTCAGGTGGAGAGGGACTTGAACTGGGAGGTCTCCTACATTCTAGGCGAGTACCCTGATCACTGGGCTAAAAGTTATAAAGGAGATCCTAATTCTCCCTCTCCCTGTTCCCCAGCCATTTTATGTAAGATCATCTCTAGGGACCTGATCCGGTAAGCAGGCTCTGAGCATGCCTCCCGGATCAGATCTTTCAGGTGACTTCGGCAGAATGCCTATATTCCTTCCCCAATTTGTGAATCACTCCAGGTCTTCAGGCCGGTGGGGCAGCAGTGCACTTGCTCAGAGGCAGAAACATAGGTACCCAGGAACTTCTTCAGCAAAAATTTAGGTGCCAAGTGATTTTAGCGAGTTATCGAATTTGGGGGCAGCAGAGCGGGAGTTTTGTGAATCCCAGTGGGGCCTAATTCGGATTTCGGCTTTTTGTGAATCTGGTCCTCTGTGTCTCAGCTCCCCATCTGTAAAATGATACTGACTTTCTCCCTTGTTGTATCCATTTAGACTGCAAGCTTTTCAGGGCAAGGACTGTTGCTTACCATGTGAATGTAAAGCACTTAACATAACAGAGCCGCAGTTTCAGTCAGGTTCTCTACGCACTACTGTAATAAGAATAACATTTCCACAGGTAGCAAATTGGTCCCAGTAAATCAGCACTATAGTACATGGCATTCACCCATGTTTCTTAGACTAGTTTGCAGCTGAGATGAAAGCTTGCTTTCATGACAGATGCGTTTCGAAAACTTCTCTTTCACTAACAGAAGTTGGTCCAATGAAAGATATTACCTCATCCACTTTGTCTCTTTTCCCACTGCAATTCTAATCTACATGATTTTATGCAATAGAAAATATGATGAGTCTCCAGATTCATTCCACTGGCGTATTACTGAAAGAATGCAGAGAACAAATGATATCATGTCAGCAAGGAAACACAAAGCATCAATCAAATCCGTTTGCAGAATGTTTCCAGGAAGCTCTGAATAAGCTTATACTGAAGAAACTTTTAATGCATCAGAATAGCAAACTGAATGCAGTTTTGTTTTTCAGGTCATATGAATCAAATTAATGAAAGAGACAAATGGATAAAGGCTGACACACAGGATGGCACAGTGTATCTTAAAAGCCAAAGCTGGTTCCAGTCCATCAAGCTGCAGGTTCCTTGAGGATGGAATAGGCCAAAGGTATTCAAAATCAAGGAACGGTGAAGAAAGATTACTGTACAGTGATGGTGAATGCTACTTATTAAAATTCAGTAAACAGTACATTAAGTGAGGACTTTTTTGGCCAACTTTTGTATATGTTAAATGACTGCTTTTATTTGACTACTGTATGAAACAGGTTTTACTGTTAGTGCCTTCTACAGTTGCACAATCCAGTGTAAAACTCAATTTGTGTAAAACTCGACCCGCACACCCTGCCTATTCTGAAAGCTAGTGAATTTCAAGTAAAAGTATAAAGCCACTGCAAAGAACATTTTCAACACAGGTTGTTGCCTGAAAATACAAGAATTTGAGTTAAGCTTTGTGATGGTGCCATATTCTGTACGCTGCTTTTAAATGAATTGTTATCATTTGAAATTTGTGGTTTGTGCATAATGCTGAGCATTTCCTTTTACTGAATTATTTATATAATGTGTGGGATAAAACCACGTTTAGTGTTGCAGTTCACATTTGATCATAAGTAGGCATTTTGGCTTCTAAGTAATCAGTCTACAATTCTGTGACTTACTATACTGTGCTATGGGTAAAACTGGTCACCAAGCTCCTGCACATCGAAAGCTTGAGAGCTTATTTTATGCCCTCATGAACCTCTCTCATCTGTGGCTTCACTGTCGATAGGGGCAGCAACCCCAGAGAACCCCTTCTTTATTATACCACTGGGAATGGTAACAGGGTGCAGCCCCAGAACATGCTCCCGTCAGTTCCCTCCTGGTTCTCCCACTAATTCACAGCCCAGAGAACTTAAAATAACATTCCTGCTCCTGGGGGTCTGGGTTATTAAGTCCCTACAGAATATGGTCTCCTTGGGCCCTTCAGCCTCAAATCTTCTTGAGGCTTCTAATTCACTTTTGTCCAGAACTTCAAGTCCCAGCTCTCCCTTAGTTCCCTCTGAGCCAGGGAGCTCTGCCAGTCCCTGTTCTCCCTGGATAATTTTTTTCCAGGTTTCCTTTTGCCCTGGTCCTTGGACTCAAACTTCTTCCTTTTGGTTCCAGGGGCTCCACAGCCTCCTTCCTGGGGCTGTGTTGCAATTCATGGCAGGCTTCCTCAGTCCAGCAGCATCCAGGGTCTGAGCCTAGTCCAAGGAGCCTCCGTTGGTCCCTGCACTGCTACATCTCCTCGGGACTGTGGTGTAATTCATGGTAAACTTCCTCAGCTCACCAAAACCAGGTTTTGGTTCCATGCCATAGAGACTCCCTCCTGACTCTGTGTTCCCTTGAGCTGTAGCTCACGAAAGCTTATGCTCTAATAAATTTGTTAGTCTCTAAGGTGCCACAAGTACTCCTTTTCTTTTTGCGAATACAGACTAACACGGCTGCTACTCTGAAACCTCTCCAGACTATCTGCCTTGGAGCCACCTAACCACTGCACCCCTTCTCTCTGCAGTTACAGCTCATCTGAGCTCTTCCTGGCTTTTATGAAGACCATGTGTTCTTCACATTCTCACCTGAACCTGAGCCCCACAGCCTCAGGTGGGAGGCAGAGGGTCAGTCACAGGTAGGGACTGGATCCATCTCCCCTTAAAGGGCCAATCACCCTGTGATAGGCACTTTAGGACTAGTTATCTCTGCTTGTTCTCTTTCCCTGCCATGGCAGTTTAAATTCTTTCATCTTCCAGGGTGCCATCAGCACCACGTTAACAGCCAGCTCTGAGTTATACCTGCAGTTGTACAAAATATTGTTTGTTTAAGAAAGAGTGAAGAAACACACACTCAGAAAAGCATCTGAACTTACATAGCCCACACCTAGAAGAGTTTCTGAGAATTACTTGCATAAAAGTTGGGAATTATGGATCTTACCTATCTGTGTACAGTCTCCTATTCTCTCCATCTGTAGCTCTAGCATGTCAATGACAGAATCCCATGCATACTAAGTGTCACAATTCAGGACAACTGCCTCTGTATTTCCCTCCATGGTCGAGCAAGAGTCCCCATTCTTAGGCTCTCGGCTCGTTGGCCGTCACCTCTCCTGGGTAGACACCCACATCTCTCCCTCCTGACCAGGGTTTTTCTAGGCTGCACAGTTCCCTGCCTATACTTGTTTATTCCCAGCAAGCCAGACTGCCTAAACAGGCCAGTGGCTTCCTTTGCTCTCTCTTAGATGCTATAAACAGCAAGATTGCGCACAGGTATACATCATCACACAGTCATTTCTAAACAAGCACATTTATTCTTAAGATGAAAGCATTAGAGAGAAAACATGTTAAAAACAATAAAAGAATCTACATGCATGCTAATAAGCTTACCAGAGATCACACACACCCCGTCCAGCAGGAGCTTTGGTAGGAGTCTTTCAGACCCTCTGCACAGACGGGGGTTTTTGTGGTAACAAGTTCATAACAGCTTTAGCTCAGAACAAGCCCTCCCTGTGAATTGGTTAGCTTTTCCTTTATTCAGCGTGGGCCTTTGATCTTCAGATTCCAGGATCAGGTAATCAGCTCATCCGGGTGTAGCTTTAAAAGGCTGGGTTTCTGCATAACTAGAGGTGGGGAATTTAAATTCTCCTCCCACTAGAGGTTCCTCAGGAAATACATGACACTGTTTGTCCAAAAGTCCATTCTTGTCTGATCCATTGTTCAATACAATCCTCTGGCATTTGTAACTTCTGCATTTAATATAGTGGGCTCCAAAACTACTTAAAGTTAGTTTAGTAAGGTTTTTTTTTCAAGAATATTGCAAGAAATTGCCATATCTGTCACGGTAAGCCCATGCAATCCAGGACTATTCCTTGGTTTCTTGAAAGACACCTTTTCTGGACCCCCGCTTCTGACCTTCAAACAATCCCCTAATCTCTCCAACCTCATCATCAGAAGCAAGCTCCCCATAGACCAAGGGTATGTATACACTACAATATTATGTCGATCTAAGTTACGTGGATGCTCAGCCACCGCAGTAATTAAATCACTTTTGCATGTCCACACTATGCTTCTTGTGTCAGCGGTGCGAGTCCTCACCAGGACCGCTTGCACTGATTTAACTGTCAGTGTGGGGCATTGTAGGATGGGTTCTGAGAACCAGCAACTGACACTCCACTACATCGAGCTAAGCACTATGCCTCTCGTGAAAGTGGAGTTATTAAGTTGGCAGAGCAGATGAGTTATTTTGGCAGGAGCGACATTTTTGTGTCGATGGTTACAGAGTTAGGTCAATGTAAGTTGTCTTGCATTGACCCAACTCTGTATTGTAGACCAGGGCCAAGACACAGCAACTCAGACCAGCAGCAGACCCTGCCAGAACAACAGATGCAAAACCTGCAGACATATCTCCACTGCTATAATGATCAGCAATCCCCACAACACACCTTTCGAGATTGATGGGTCCTACACATGCCTATCATATGTAGTGTACCTCATCCAGTGCACTAAATGCCCCAATAACAACTATCTAGGTGAAACCAGACAATCACTACTGTCATAAATATAAAGGGAAGGGTAAACACCTTTAAAATCCCTCCTGGTCAGAGGAAAAACCCTTTCACCTGTAAGGGGTTAGGAAGCTAGGATAACCTCGCTGGCACCTGACCAAATGACTAATGAGGAGACAAGATACTTTCAAAAGCTGGAAGGGGGAGGAGAAACAACGACTCTCTCTGTCTGGGTGATGCTTTTGCCGGGGACAGAACAGGAATGGTGTCTTAGAACTTAGTAAGTAATCTAGCTAGATATGCGTTAGATTCTGATTTCTTTAAATGGCTGAGAAAATAAACTGTGCTGAATGGAATGTAGATTCCTGTTTTTGTATCTTTTTGTAACTTAAGGTTTTGCCTAGAGGGATTCTCTATGTTTTGAATCTGATTACCCTATAAGGTATTTACCATCCTGATTTTACAGAGGTTATTCTTTTTACTTTTTCTTCTAAAATTCTTCTTTTAAGAATCTGAATGCTTTTTCATTGTTCTTAAGATCCAAGGGTTTGGGTCTGTGTTCACCTATGCAAATTGGTGAGGATTTTTATCAAACCTTCCCCAGGAAAGGGGGTGTAAGGTTTGGGAGGATTTTAGGAGGGAAAGATGTTTCCAAATGGGCTCTTTCCTCGTTATATACCTGTTAGACGTTTGGTGGTGGCAGCGATAAAGTACAAGGGCAAAAGGTAAAATAGTTTGTACCTTGGGGAAGTTTTAACCTAAGCTGGTAAAAGTAAGCTTAGGAGGTTTTCATGCAGGTCCCCACATCTGTATCCTAGAGTTCAGAGTGGGGAAGGAACCCTGACAACTACACTCTAGAATAAACTCTCACAGTAAAATTATAAAAGACAAACACACCATATCACCTGTGGGTGAACACTGTTCACAAAATGATCACTCTGTATCTACCCTATCAGTCCTCAGCCTCAAAGGAAAGGTTGCACAACACTTTCAAACGATGAGCCTGGAAGCTTAAATTCATAACTTTGACAGACTCTAAAAATCATGGACTGAACAGAAACACTGGATTTATGGCTTATTACATCAATCTGTAACTCACTAACTCCCCCCCCCCCAGCTACTCCCACCCCCCTCTTTCTTCCATATAGCTGGAATGGTATTAATTGGCCACTTCACGTTGAATGGTCTCTTGAAATATCTGTTAACTGCTTATGCTAAACAATCTGTTCCATCTTGTATTGAACTGTGACACTCTGGCTCTGGGTATGTTTCCCAGACCTGAAGAAGAGCTCTATGTAAGCCTGAAAGCTTGTCTCTGGGGCAAGTCTACACTACAAAATTAAGTTGACCTAAGTTATGTCGACGTACAGCCTCCACAGTAATTAAATAGCTTTTGCATGTCCACAGTATGCTCCTTGTGTCCGCAGTATGCATCCTCACTAGCAGCACTTGCATTGATTCAAAGAGCAGTGCATTGTCTAGTGCAGGGTGTTTTGGCAAGGGTTTCCAATGCCTTATGGGGCAAACAAGTTATGCAGAGGCAACTGGGAACATGGGTTCAAGTCCCAAGATGCAGTTTTCTCCATCCCATAATTTTAGCTGCATCCCATAATGTTTCATGCCTCTTTTTAATAGCCCTCAAACCCATGCATCCACCATCTGCATGAGAAGCATGGATCCTGTACAGCTCTGCACAGTTGTGATGAGCATTGTGAGCATGGTGTGCCTGATCCTGCAGTATTTGCAAAACAATCAGAGGAGAACTTGACTATTCCTTGGAGGCTAGCTTGCCATGGGACATAAAAAGAAACAATTCAAGGTTGCTGTTGGCATTCAAGGAGCAGCTGCAGGTGATGGAGCGCTGGTTTTGGGGCTGAGAAACAAGCACTGGTGGGATTGCATTGTTATGTAGATACAGCCTGACGAGCAGTGACTGCAGAACTTTCAGCTGTGCAAGGCTACATTCCTGGGTGTATGTGCAGAGCTTGCTCCAGAGCCATGACACCAAAATGAGAGCTGCACTGACAGTGGAGAAGCAAGTGACGATCGTGTGGAAGCTTGCAATGCCAGACTACTACCGGTCAGTGGGGAATCGATCTGGAGTTGGGAAATCCACCATGGGGATTGATGTGATGAAAGTGTGCAGGGTCATTAATCACCTCCTGCTACACAAGACTGTGACTTTGGGCAATCTGCAGGACATACTGGATAGTTTTGCAGCAATGGGGTTCCCGAACTGCCTGGGGGCAATAGATGGCACACGTATCCCTATTTTGGTACCAGACCACCTTGCCACAGCGTACATAGAAAGGGCTACTTTTCTATGGTATATTGTAAGCGCTCATGGATCACCAGAGATGTTTAACCGACATCAGTGCGGAATTGTCAGGGAAGGTGCAAGACACAAGCCTCTATAAGAACACAGAACTGTTCAGAAAGCTGCAAGCAGGCACTTTCTTTCCAGACCAGCAGATTACCATTGGGGATGTTGAAATGCCAGTAATGATCTGGGGTGACCCAGCCTACCCCTTGCTCCCATGGCTCATGAAGCCATACACTGGCCACCTCAACAGCAGCAAAGAGCACTTCAACTACAGGCTCAGCAGATGCAGAATGACAGTTAAATGTGCCATTTGAAAGGCCGCTGGCTCTGTCTACTCATGAGATTAGACCTCAGTGAAAAAATATCCCAATGGTTATAGCTGCCTGCTGTGCACTTTGTAAAAGCTGCGAAGCAAAGGCGGGAAGTTTACACTGGGGTGGAGGGCAGAGGTGGAATGGCTGCCCACTGATTTTGAGCAGTCAGATACCAGGGCTCTAAGAAGAGTTCAGTGGGAAACAATAAGTCTCAGAGAAGCTTTGAAAGACCATTTTAATAGTGAGCCAGAGTGGTGTGTTGCTGTAGTGCACTCTGCCTGGCACTGGCTTTTTGCACCCCGGTACGAACCTTGTAATGAGTGCTGTGTGTAGTAATATAACATTGCAAATGCACCTCTTGCTGTTATCTCTGAATGATGTCAGCCCCAGCCTGCATATGTTGTGAACTAATAAAGATGAATTAATTTTCCATAAATAGACTTTTATTCCAAATCCAGGCAAACAGACATATTTATAACTTAATGAAACTTTATAAATGCAGGGACAAAAACCTTTGAAGGGGAAAGAACAGTCATTTTCATTTCACAAACATATACACCAATCATGTCTCTCACAGGTGAGTGTATGTGCAGCTGTGATTATCTATGATTGTCTCGCCTGGGATGGAGTGGTAGTGGTATGGCAACAGCCCTGGACGCCATGTGCAATGTGGGGAGTGTGTGTAGAGAGGTCCCAAAATGTAGTTCTCTATAGACTATAGAGGGAGGCAAGCATGGGTCTTTTGAACCTGAAGGTGAAAAAGAGTCTCCAGCATGTCTGTTTGCTGCTTGAGAAGCTCTAGCATCTCCTGCTGCACGTCTCTCTCCTTTTCCTGTGCTTTTCTCCTCTCCACTCTATCTCTGTCCATTCTGTCCATGAGTGTGATCGCCAAGCCCTGTGCTTGGTATCTGAAGCACCAGAGACTTGCAGGATCTCTTGGAACATGTCATCCTGCGTCCTCTTCCTTATCCTCCTTATCTGGCTGAGCCGCTCCGCTGGTGTGGATGAAGAGATCCTCAAGGCCACATTTCCAGCTGCAAAGGATACAATGCACAGAGGTACTATTGTGAGTGTATTCACAAGATAAATGGGAAGTTTGTATACTGAACTCACGCCCCTGGATCCACACAAGGTACAAGCACTACATTCTCACTTCTCCTTGGGATTCATAGAGCATGGTGGCACTCCCAGCCATGGTGAGTATGGCCCAGGGGGAGGGAGGGAGTTGGAAAATAATGGGGGGGGGTAGCTCGTGGGCATGAGTATATGCGGATAGGGCAATTGAACTGAATACTGTCACCATTTTCCACAGGCGGTGGTGATTGTATTTGATATCTCACTTATGAGGGTAATGGAGGCTGAAAGGGAACAGCTCCTGCATGCATCCAGCTACAGACTGGGTCCAAATGTTGCTAGCCTGTGTGCTGCAATGATGCTTGCTGAAGTAATTGCTGACCAGCGTGGGGAAGTGTTCTACTGCGGCGGAAGAAACAAGGCAGCCCTCCTCAGAGACTTTCGGCAGACAATTGCAGAGCACCTCCTGGAACATTTTCTCAAGATATGTATGGAGGATTCACAGGACATCCTAGTGCACATAAACAAGCTGCTCCACATGTCTCCTTCTGCCTAACTACAGGGAAATGAGCAGCAGATAGCAACTCTGCCTCTATTGGTTATTTCACTACCTCTTCTACCGTGATTAAATGTACAGATGTATCCCTGTAATATCAAAGCAAACAGCATACTTACCGGAGGTTCCTTCCCCTGCATCAGGCTCACCTGGGCTGGACTGTCAGGACTGGCTTGACTGCTCTGGAGTCAAAAATAGGTCCTGGCTCACTGTGCCACTCTATCCCCTATTCACCTGTGTTTCCCCCCACCACTTCCTTGTCCAACACCTCCTCCCCCCTGTTCTCTGACTCCTCCTAAGCATCCACGGATAGCATGCAGAACTTCATAAAAGCAACATGTCTGCGGTTTTGCACCAGTGCGACTGTTGGCCTCCCTGGCCTTCTGGTACACCTGCTGCAGCTCCTTGGCTTTCATGCATCACTGCTGCAGATCCCTCTTGTAGCCCTTCGTCCCCATGCCACAGGTGATCTGCTCGTAGATATTGACATTTCTACGCCTGGATTGGAGCTGTGCCTGCCCAGCCTCTTCTCCCCACAGAGATCCATCACCTCCTGTGTACTCCAGGCAGGAGCGCGTCTGCAGTGTGAAGCAGGCATGGTCAGCAGGGCAGTTGCTAGGTGAACTCTCCATGCCAAGCAAACAGGAAATGAAATTTCAAAAATTTGTGGGGATTTAGAGGAGAGGGGCGTATACCTGTGTATCTTGCTGCTGGACAGTGGAGTTCAAAATGGTGACCAGAGTGGTCACAGTGGGGCATTGTGGGACACCTCCTGGAGGCCACTAAAGTTGACGTAAGTAATGCAGTGTTTATATTGATTTAACCCTTCTGCCCATGAGAGTTGGCAGCAACAAGGGCCGGGTTCAGTATCTAGGGGTTCCATTCCAATAATACAATGCAAAACCGGCTTGAGCTCCCACCCAGTGACCTGGGACAAATATATACCACCCCCGCTGGGCGCCTCTAAGAGGCAATACTTCACCTCTCGCAAAAAAACAGAGTCTGAGTGTAGCAAAAGCCTTTTAATAACAGGGAGAAACAATGTGGCATTATGTTGGGGAAACACCACCAACAGGATTCATAACACAACCCATGAGCAAAAAATCCACCCCAAGCAAATTGGGGCATATCCTTTCCCTTTGGTTCTTGAGTCCAGCAACCCAAAGTCCCAAAAATCCAACAACCCAAAAGTCTCTGTCCCTGGTCAGTGCAGCACCAGAGTTCAAAAGTTTATTTGCAGAGTTTTACCTCCCAACCTAGGTAGAGATGGGGGGGAAGTTAAGGGGCACCTTACGTGATCCAAAGCCGATTGCCCCACCTCTCCATGGGGCTTCGCTCTGCTCCACCAGCTGTCCCACAAATCACTCTGCTCTGCCAGCTGTCCCATGAGCCGCTCCAGCCATCCTGCAAACTGTTCTGTTCCAAGATCTGCTCTGTTCTGCTCCAGCCATCCTGCAAACTGCTCCACAATATATCTTTAGGCTCCCCCACTACTTAACACAACACTCAGTGATTTCAGTTCTTTGTAAGTTTAGCTCTTTTGTGGTTTCAGGTTGAAGTAGAGGAGCCTCAGTGCTGGTACACCATTGGCCCAAAGTGAATTCAGCTCAGCAGTCTGTAACTAGACTACTAATAGAATCAAAATTACCTCTGATATTCTACAGTGAAGAGAGAAAAAAGTACAACGAGCATATAAGGCCCTCACCAAGGGGGCCCATACTAACAGATATTACTACCTATCCCCAGCTTCTCTCCCTTCACTGAGTTTTGGAACCCATATCTCTTGCCTAGTGGGTGCTACTTAGTTGATGGCGAGTCCCTCCATCATAACAAAAGGCCAAGTACAGTTCCACTGTCCTTGATTCACATAATCAGGATAATAACAATTTATTCTTCCTGCCCCAATAACAGAATAACTGGGGATCCCACAGCAGCTAAAGTGACCATTCGGGCAGCTGTGGGCTCATGCTAGGCAGGGTGGGTGTGCCTATGCAAATGAGATCAGCCCCTGAAGTTCTTTTCCACAACTTGCCACAACTCACCACCAGATGTCAGGGTGGCGCTCATCCTGACTATGCTTACATCGACACTGCATCAACCTGACTATGTTGACTAAACACTATGCCTTTCACGGCGGTGGAGTTAAGTCAGTGTATTTGGTGAGTTACATCAGTGGGCGCGACATTTTTGTGTAGACAGTTACAGAGCTAGGTTGATGTAAGCTGCCTTATGTCAATCTAACTCTGTAGTGTAGACCTGGCCTCTCTCACCAACAGCAGTTGGTCCAATAAAAGATGTGACCTCACCCATCTTGTCTCGCTAATATCCTGGACCGACATGGCTACACCAACACTATATACGTGTTCCTTGGCTTGTCTTTTCTCTCCCTCTCCCTCTCTAAGTTAGGTGGCCTGATGTGTAAAGACAGGACTTTCTTTGTTCTTAGCAGAGGCAAGTGGGCAAAGTTTCATTAGCATTAGGAAACATGACTTATGCCATTTCCACCAGTATATAATCTTCAAATTTCCTTCACATTAACCTGGTTGTCTGTGACCCACTTCAAAGAGTTGTTTTCTACCAGGGGGCGGTTAGATGCCTGGTGAAAGGAAATGCCTTCCTTGCTGTAACCCAGGCAAAAGGCCATTGTTTGGAAAGAGTCTTTTCAAGTGTAAATTGACTTGCACCTCAGGAGGTGTTAGTCAGAGCGAAGGTGGGCTTGCTGGTTCAGGCTGGCTTATCTTGTAGGCAGTTATATGTAGCTTGCAGATGCACTAAAGCCACACAAAGGTAGGCCTCAGAGACCAGGCACTTATCATGTCACCATTAATGTGACACTGTACCTTCTTTTCTATTGTTTCTTATAAGGTTCTTAGTAGCCTGGTAGGAGGCAATGATGGTGTGTCTTGTCCCTGGAGCCCTCCCCAGGGCTGGGGCGCAGCAAGAAGAACTCTTCACTATGTGGGACGCAGGCATGGAGAGGCAACAGCATACCTGGGAGTGGGTACTGTAAAACAGAGGCAGGCACATGCATGCCAGGTAGAGAGGGGTAGACTTGGCCCTCAGCACGTCTCTTCATGGTGCTTTCAGGTCTGCATGTGCTGCCTTGCTTATGTGCCCTACACAGTCAGCAGCGGTGGAACAGAAAAAAAAAGCTTTAAAAATTGACTAACGGATTTCCCACGTCATTGCGTCTGTAGGTGGAGCTGGACACCCAATGCAAGAGCAGTGGCTGAAGCTCCTGCCTGGAGTATGTGTAGGCGGCACAAGGGGATGCCAGAGATTCCTCTGCCTTCAGCAGTTTGGTGGGGAAAGTGGCTGTACGGGGAATGGGGGAGGGGTAACAGGAACTAGGAGTGGCTAGAGATGGGGATCATGGCAGTCACAGATACCCCCCAGTGCGTGCACTCAGAGCTGTTTAGTCCTTCCCCCCGCCGCCACCCCAGTTACTTGTTAACTTGCCCCCATCCCCTTCCCACCTGACCTCAGAAACTCACACTCTTCCCCCCCACCAAACCATCCTTTACCCTGGCAAGCCTTGGCTTGGAATCACTCCCCTACCCCACCAGGGCCCTGCTTCTTCTACAGTCAATAGTTGCAGAGGTGGCATTGATAAACCCAAGGTAGGTTACAATCCCTGCTCCCGCCACCCCATCTCTACTCCCCTGCTGCATCCCTGCTTCCACATCATCCTCCCACCCCCAGGTCCCTGCTTCCTTCATCAACATGATGCCTCCCCATCCCCATGGATTCCTGCTTCCTCCCCAGCACTACAACTTTTCTTCCCTTCCCTCCAAGTCTCTGCTTCCAGTCCCCACCATGCCTGCCCCTTGGGGGGTCCCAGCTTATTGCAACTACGGATGCATCTAGGAGCCCTAGTTGTGGATCAGGACCCCAAAGCCAATCCTTGACCTGAATAACAAAAAGGAGGTAGTAGCATCTAACTGGCCAGTCAGAAACTAATTTCAAAAATCTGTGTTGTCAGCATCCCTTTAACAAGTAACTGTTCCCCTGCAGTGTATGCTCCCCAGGTACTGCAGTGTTGGGCTAGTGCATGGAAAATTTTATTCTGGTTGCACTGTTAAGCATGAGGGACATGAGATGTAAACAAAGACCAGCATAAAAAAAAATTATGTACAGTCTGCTGTGGCTGTTTAGACTGTAAGCTCTTTGGGGCAGAGATTCATTCTTACTGTTTATCGATCACCTAGCACAACAGGGCTCTGCTTTTGGTTGAGGCCTCTATGTGCTACCACAATATAAATGCAAAATAATAAAGTAAATTAAAATTTTAAAATCCTTTGTCTGACTACAAAACAGTGATGTTTGTACGAGAGGTACACAAGTTTGGTTCTCAAAACTGAAATTTAATCTGAGGCCATCAAACCACATATTGAGGGTAGCCAGTGGAGAAAAGAAGAGTTCACAGCCCCACTGCTGTTCATAATTCACGATGCTCTCTCAGTGTGGGCACGTGCACGCTAAATCACCAAGATGCGTTGTAAAGCCATCCCGTTCTACTGCTTCCCATTGTAAGTGTCATTGCTGATGCACAACAGGGTGACAATAGAGGGCACTATTATTAACCTGCATAGCACTTAATTAAAACCACATCAGTCATTGCTTTCCCCTTAATCTATGAATTTTTTTGTCTGGAAACAAAGGGTATTGAGGTGGAGCACCACTGACAGTTTGTATAAAATTAACGAAAGCATGCAATAGGGTTCAAATTCCTGAAGAAATTGTCAAAGCCAAGGCTTTTGTTAACTGTTTTAGTCAAAGGGGACACCTATTGTTTTGAGTCCCACTGCTTTGTTCCTTGATTGGTACTGTTCTAGGTCCAGTCTTACAATTAGCTCCACACAGACCTATACTACCACAGGGATTTCCACTGACTTAAATGGAATGCCATGCGGCAGCAAAAGTGTATGGATACGTTTTACAGGATCGGCTCCACAGATTTTTCTGCTAATTTTTCAGTCTCTTTGGTCCCTCTATCTTCCATTGCACTGGCTCTCTCAACTCTGTAATTTCATATCACTGAAGGTAAAAATCTTGTCCTTCACGTTTAAAATTATTTAGCCTCCTAAAGATCCAGCTAGGTGTCCAGAAGGATTTTTAAAAGTGCCTGTGCACATAACTCCCATCAGTGGTAGTTGGGCATCAAGGTGCCTAGTAGGATTTTCAAAAGCTCCAAGCTGTAGCTTTAATGATGTGGCCTTAAGTAATGTGGAGAACTACATTTTTAGAATGAGAGGCCTGAATGTGCAATTACTTCAATGTGCAAGTGACCATTTGCAGATACAAATACGTTATTTGCATATGCAGTTGAGGGGGGGACGAATATTTGTCCTTGATATGAACTAATTCTGTGGGGTGCTGAATTCCCAGATTTTTGTGAGAGCTCAGGATGCTTCTCCCCTCATGGGGGCAAGCCCTAGTCAGACCCTCTCGATAAATAAGACCACTACACAGCTTCTTTATTAGTTACAAATCATGAAAGTATAAATACTGCTTTGCAATCTGTACAAATGCTGCTCATGCCTGGAAGATGATGAACACATCTGAAATTTCACTAGATTGATTTAGCACCTGAAAGCTCACTGAACAAGCTAGCAATTTCATTTCTTTGCACATTAATTGTGAATGTGGGCAGCAGTACTGCTGCTAAGAAGATCTGGAATAAACTCTTCACAATTCAACTAGAAAATCTGCTTTATTAAATGACTATTTTAGAAACAGGAACTTGCCATTTCATTTTTATACTCTCTGCTGAAGAAAACTTGAAACACAGAAGATGTTATGCAGCTTCTTTGTTTTCATTCCAGTACAAGGCTTTAGCTTTTTCAGGTCCTGTTTTGGGTTTCTTGTTGAGGGGGAGTACACCTCCACCGCGATCATACCCAAGCCATGAAGGCGGGTCGGCATCATTATATTCTTGCTTCTCTAGCTTGGCTGAATATTTCAAAACAGCTTGTCTGAAACAAAAATGAAAATGAATACTGTTGCACAAGCAATTTCTACCAAGAACATTTGTAAAAAATATGAACCCTCAGGGCCAGATTCTCAGGGTGACCATATTTCCTACCCCACTATGCCTTTTGAGAAGCAGCAGTTGATACAATAATGGTCTTAGCCTCAAATTCTGTCCCCGAACAAAGTAACTATTTCACTCTGTATGAAACATGCAGTACAGTGGGTGGCTCTATGGTTCATGCTGTCATTTGGGCATCTCCAGATGAGTTGGGGGTGTTACTGTGAGGTCACATTCTCAGCTGCTAGAGGGGAGCAGACCTGGTGTAGTGCTGTCACGTGACAGCTCTAGCGGATGCTGAGCTAGCGTGGATGGTTCCAGACACAGCTCTGGCCTAGCTTTCCTTGGCCACAGCGAAAGTTCCAAGGACATGGCCTTTGGTTTGGGGCTATGGAAGGGTGTGGGGAGGGAAAGGAATATGACATGCACCACTACATTTTTCAGTACATGGTATATACAGTTAGTCTGTATAGAAGGGCTGGCCAAACTTACTGACTCTCCGAACTGCATATGACATTCTTCAGAAGTTTGAGAGCCGGGTCGCACCTGCCGCAGCTCAGAGCTTCAGCCTCGCAGGAGGAGCCTGCCGGGGCTCAGGGCTTCAGTCCTGCTCCAGCTGAAGCCCTGAGTCCTGGCAGGTGCACCCCACTGGGCAGAAGCCCCAAGACCACCCCCCAACCTGCTGGGCAGAAGCCCCAAGACCCCCCACTCCACTGGGGAGAAGCCTCTATCCCACCACCCGCTGCAAGGCAGAGGTCCCGAGCAGGGACTGTCTCCTTGTAGAACACCTTGCACATGGGGCCCCCCAATATGATTGGGGTCTCTGAGTGCTCTCCCCATATTAAGATGTTTAACACAGAAGGTGGAACCATCTATGCCCAAAAGAGCATTGACTCTAAAGGGACAAACACAGGGAAATGTTTAAGCCCTACAGGCAAAGAGATCAGGGCAGTGGTAGGCGGATTACATTATTTTGTTTGGTTTTCAGTTGAATACGGTAACTTCTCTAACTAACATCCAATCCTCTCTCCTGCCCCATTCCTCACAACCACCTCCAGCTTTACATCCAGGATCCTTATGCCTTCGCCCACCATTTACATTTCTTCCCTCCCATATAAAAGAGCCATTCTCTCATATGATAAACAAGTATAATAAATAAGACGGCGATGTAGGTGCATGTTTTTATGTTAGATTTTGGCTTCAGGCAGGATTTAAATGTGGAGAGGGCCAGTGGGTTTCTTCACCAGCTCAGGGAAGGAATCCCATACATAGAGGGAAACATGGAAGGAAGTCAGAAGATGGCGGTGGGAGAAACAGGCAAATGCAGAATCGTGAGTGGTATCATTAGCAGCACAAAAGGGAATGGGTGGCTTATGTAATAAGAGACGAGGTTGGCTAAGCAGGAAGAATTCCTTTCTGACCACAAAAGCACATTTTAAAGATCCAACATTACATCATTTAGCTGTTAACACATTCCTGTTAACAAGATGAACACAATAGTTTACAACTGTTTTTATACAAGCAAACCTATGGTACAGATGAACGCATGTGCAGATGTATATGGTGGGTGATGGCTATAGCTATCTAGTACAAATGCCACTTGTCCAGGTCTACTTTCCCTTTGCTTATGGAAAATTGCTTTCAATGGATAATGTCTAAAAAGTGGGTCTTATTGCACTATAGTAGTTATTACTACTTTTTTGGAGGCTTATGCTGCTCCGTGACTGGAGCCAAAATCGATCAGATTGCCAGAAGTGGCCATTGTTAGCATGTAACAAAATATATGGGTTAAGGAACGCTGCATTATATTACATTGTAGTTATATATCTAGAGTCTTGGAGCCAACACTCTGGGGAGGGGTAAGAGGACACTGCAATAAAACAAATAATCAGCATTAATGCAATCAAAACAACTGGTGTTCCTCAGTCAGAATGAAGCTTTTGACCTTAAGAAATGGGTGTGTGCAGCAAGGAGAGGGAGAGAAAGGGAAAGGTAAGAAGGAACCTAACCCTGCACACTGCAAACCTCCTCTATGATGTAAGAGCATTTGGGTTATATAAGCTCTCATCTTTTCTGAGCCTTGTCAGCTGCAAAGCTGTATTATTTTATGACTCTACAGCTCCTGCAAACACACTCCCTGTGGGCTGAACCTTGGTGCTCAAGGAGCATCAGTCCAGAAATAAGCTTCTGTGTGCGTCACATTTGAAAAACAGCAGTGTACAGTGGCTAGAAACAGATTTTTATGTTATTAGATATTTTTATTGCATCTGAAACTGCAGACTTCTGCTTAATTCTTAATCCAGTTTATTTGATCACTTTGTGCTGCCTTGATTTCTGAGCATCAGAAATGTGTGGGAGGCCCAGGCCCCCCCGTCCTGTCACTCATATGTACTAAACACATGGAAAATATTAGTGAATGTTTCCTTTTTACAAAACAGCATTAGTCCTAAGTGAATCACAGCTAATATCCTTATGCCACCTATGCTGCCATACACTGAGCACTATTCTTCCTCTTTCACATCCAGTAGTTGAAGCAGGCTGTATCAGTGTCACGCCTACATGGGGATTCTCTGGGGCACTCAGATGTGATTAGTTAACTGGTTGTTAATCTCTATATATGGACATATGCAGCAGGCCATATTTATTCCAAATTATGGGTTTTTTTATTTTAACATTTGCAGAAATCTACAGCATGTTATTAGACTGACAAATGCCATCTCTAACCATATCTGAGATTGGAAAGGATGGACCCTCTATTTGCTTGTAACTGCTTACTAGAAAGCTCTACGGGTTTGTAGCTGTCAAGATTTCATGATTGGTTTGGGTTTTTTAATCTAACAATAAAAATAAAATTGAAAAGAGGATGTAACATAGTGTGATGAAATGAGCCTGAACGTTTATATGGCTGGGTCTGACTGCTAAGTGAAGTCTGGTAGGCCCGGGCAGTGTTTAATAAATAACAGAGGAATTATTCTAGCAGCATGAAGTGCACATGGCTTCTAGATGTCCCTGGCATCTTTAAATTAAAACCATTATTCTTCTATTATTTATTTAATATTTGTAGAGTGTGCAGGAATAGCATGTTTTGTTCTGTAGACTAATCTCACTTTACACAGGCTCCATCCTCTCAAACGCTAGTAATAGTCTCTGAAATGTGAACATATCTAGAAAATGTAGAAAACAGACATCACACACTTTGAAAAACAGCCAGGCTTTGCCCCTGTTTTTGTAAACATTGGGGTTGAATAAGCTCCTTAATGATAACAGTTGGTTAGTATGGAGAAAGAGAATTCGGGGCTATTAATGAGTGATATATTATGTATGACAAGTCTCTGCTTATTATTCCTTAGCTGAAATTATGGAAGTGGTGAATGAAGTGCATGGAATAAAAATAGTCCATGAAATTCAACGATAACACTATCATTTTTCTTTCTGTCACTGCTGAAAATCTAAATCACGATTAATAAATGTAGAATCATTGTTATATTGTGACTTCAACCCTGATGAAGCTTGGAAAGCTGAACTGAGTTCACAAGAAGTCACAAACAAACACCTTGTGAAAGATCCACCACAGAAAACCCCTGGCTTCAAATCTCTTGCAAAGTTTATGTGCAACCCTAAACCACATTGGCACACGCCATGGCAGATGCGGATACTTGCTGCAAAAATGGAAAATTAAAAACTCTCCAGTGTGTGACTGTGGTCACCCAGAACAGACCAGGGAACATAATAACAACTCGATGCCCAATTCACAAATATGAAGGAGGCATCACAGCAATACGCTCAGCTACTCCAGACGCAATTATCTGGCTTCATCATCTAAATTTAAAATTATAGTAGTTGCTCTACATCTACATCAGCCATATGAAGAATTGTTGTACTGTAATGATGATTTTGCTGTGATTATTGCCTAGAAAATGAATGTAGCTTTTTGTCAGCTTCCCAGTACAGGTATTGAAATACAACATTAAGTTTAAAAAAAAAGGTGGAACTATATTGTGACAGAGTGGGATATGTCTGTACCAAACTGTGAACTCAGTTTTGTTTCGTTACTTCCATTTTTGTACTCTGTCCTCTATCCTGTCTTCCATTTCGTGTTCTGTGTTGAATAAATAAAACAACCTGACCTGGACAAGGTCATTCTCTTCCAGACACTATCTTGCTTAGGGGTGTGTGGGACACCTCAAAGAGGACTATCAAGATATGTCGTAAGGGCCATCAACTTGAGTGACTCTCAATGACTGGCCAATCTCAGGGGACAATAGTTATCTTCACATGGGGCTTGCATGACAGGGGCTAGAATTTCCCAGCCTGCATATGGCAAAACAGGGTCAAAGACGAGAATAAAAAGGGGGCTTATCTGAGAAGGGAGGCCATCCACCACCACAAGCCAGAAGACCAGGCTGAAGAGAAAGCAGAAAGGCCTGCCTTGCCTGAAACACTGACCAGACCTCTGAGTCACAGATGGGGTGAAATCAGACTAAGGGTGGACGCAGCGAAGAACTAACTCTCTAGTGGGTTCTTCAGCATAAAAATGACTGTGGTTAAGAAATTCCTTGGCTACGCCTGTATTCCTTGCTAGACTGTCATGTTGTCCCTGAAAGTGTTAATCAAGAAGCTCAGAGTGCCCACAGTGAGGTGGGACCCTAAAGGAACATGTATAAACACCTGGAGGCTAAGGAGGTCTGAATCAGTGGTTTCAGGGTTGAAGGTGGCCGAGTTGTGGAGCCCCATGTTCCAAGGAAGGGTGGCAGACATGGGGTCTAGATCTGGGAGTGTGCTTCTGAGGCCTCAGAGCTAAGAACAAAGACATGTCTCTTCCCACGAGTGGTTGGGGCCACTCACACCAAACTGGTGTCCATCCAGAGGGGGAGTGGACCAGGTTGTGACATAGATCACTTTACATTTCAATGCCAATTTCATAAAACAACCCATGTTTTGGCCTACTCTTAATGAAACTAGTAATGACAATGATATTTGTACTCATTCAAAGTTCACACTGATCTCTCAAGTTTTGGCCCAGGAAGCAACATCTTACTTGGTAATATTTCTGCAGTACAGCATCTTAAGAATCCGGAGTTGCGTACAACCTTTCGAAAGGTACTTTAGTGTTTTGTCAGTAAGACGTACACAGCCTGAGATATCCAAGAAGTGGAGATAATGGCAGACTCCAGACAAATACTGAACACATAAATCCGTCATCTGTAAATCCAGCAAAAGAAATACACATACAGAAGTTAGAAGATTGCTGGAGATTCCAAAGAAAAACCAAAACACAACAGCCTAACTCAACATTTTGAAGTGTATCATTTCAGGAAGATTATATTGAAAAGTACCACATAGGACATAAAATGTATGGAACAGATGAATTCTGACTATCAGAAATAGGAGACGAAAAAGACTATAAGTAACAGTTAAATGTTGGGAGTATTTTTGGTGTCAGTTAAATATGATTCCAGTACATTCCAAAGCATGTAGGGATGTTTCAGCTAATCATAAATCTGAAATAACTCAATACTCCCAACCCCATAATTTTGCATATAGCATATCTCATGTGGTAGGATTAACTGTTCTCAGATTATTCCATTTAAACTGTTAGACTGATCCATTTTAGAGTTAACTACAGGGAAAAAGAATTTTAATTTTAATAACACCTACTTCATATTTCAGTACTATATCATAAATGCGTGTTGTCTTGTGACTGCTTTTGTTTATAGCCTAAGGTGTCTTTCAGTTTGTCCAAGACAGAACTATTCAGCGTCACTTTACAGTTCCATAGTCTGATCTGGAACTGATCACCAGTAATGCAAACTGAAGTTTGCTTTGGGCACCATATAAGGCCTCATTTCTGCAAGATACTTAAGTGTGTGTTTAACTTTAAATATGTGAGTAGCCCCATTGACTTCAAAGGGAATACTTATGCCTAAAGTTATGCATGTGGCTAAGTACCTTGTTTAATTGGGGCCTAAAATCTAAAGGAAACTTGATGAACGCAAAAATATCCTATAATAGGTATTCAATCAAGCCCAGATTATCCATGGCCTGAATGGAATGGAATGAGGAGTAGCCTTCCCCACCCTTGTACTTCCTGTGCAAGGGCCAGGAACAATCTCAGTCCCTGTGATCATGGGAGTCTAACAGGGGCAAGGAGGAGATGAGGTTGTAACTGTCTCCCCTTCACATTGACAGTAGCCCACAAAGCTGGACAGCCAGTGCACCATCCCTTCGCACAGTCCCTCCTGGAGCTCCACCTGGGGAGATGCAGTTCTGTAACACCTTTCCTCAGGGCTGACATCAAGTCCTACAATTGATTCAGAATAGGCCTGCTTCTGTATTGAAATAAACAGAAGTTTGGCTAAATAGATGCAGAATCAGGCCCTATTCAGGGAAATCTATTTTAGTCACATACACCAATCCTGTTCATGTCAGAGGTCATCTTTCCATTGAATTGTATCTTTAGAAATTCATCATTTAATTGGATTAGTCATTCAATCAGAGATTCATTTTCAGCCCTCACTATTTTTTTCTCATTCATGTGGTTTGCTGCCCACAACAATTACATTATTTCTTTCTTCAAATAAAACTATTTAACAATTATTCCTTGAATTGGCTTTATGAACTCACAAATCACACAGGAGGTGTGGTTGTGCTATATGCAAACTGCATGCTGAGGTTTTTTGTGAAATGAGCAATGTTTGGAAGATAATTGTTCTATATGTCCTAGAAATGTATGTATGGAGATATAGATGACAGGGAGCCCAACTGTGCTCTCACTAAAGTCTATGGTTTAGACTTAGTCTATGGCTGCCCACACTAAGATTGCCCCACACAGAAACCTCTCATCTCATACCTGGATCCCCTCACACAAAGTCCCTTCACACTTCGATCCTGCTGGGATGAGCCTGCCCACCCACACCCGGTACACCTGGCGCTAAGGGACAGGGCCCCGGGGCATTTCTGGGGCAGGCCCAGCCCTTGCATTTTGTTAGGCTCAGGTGCAGCCTCACTGCCGAGTCTCTGTACCGGGGGATGTGGGGGCTTCAGGGTGATCTTCCACCTAAATGCAGCCAGTGGCCTGTGCTCCCCACTGCCAAGCTTGAGCCACACTTATTTATTGACAAATAAAATTTGCAGAATTTTAAAATATTGTGTGCATAATTTAAAATGTTTTGGCACAGAATTCCCTCATGAGTAACATATGCACACACAGATAATAATATACTAACTATATGTAAAATTTTCAAAATGTTTAAGTGACTTAGGTGCCTATGTCCCATTTACAAATGTGACTTGGGCACTTGGGAGCTTAATTCGTATGGAAAATCAGTGGGACCATGGCTCTTAAATCATTTAGGTGCATTTGAAAATTTGTGACCAGATCAATATTCCAAAGGTCAATGTTAGTTCACTGGTTTTCATTATTGGTGATTATTATATATAACATAATTAATTTTTTTAATGTTGAAGAATAAGCTATAGGATGGTTGCAAAATGTGGATATCAGCAAGTCAAATGTCTCAATGCTACATTATTTCATTTTATGTAATAGAATTTCTGGAACTACCCTTCCCAGCTCTTGTACCCACCTTGTGGCAACCAGCTATGTTGAGGGATGTAAGTTGGTGGCAGTTAAATGCTAAAGCTTTGACAGTTTCATTTGTCAGTTGAAAGCAGTAAGAGACATCACAGTATTCTAGATCTTTCGCATCCTGGCAGAACTTCTGAAACACAGTTACAAACACCCAAATCAATCTCATGTACCTTTTTGGATGCTTACAGTTTTATAATACATTCACACTAATCTTCTGATTTACTTCAATCACTGTAACTGATTAATTTATTATTTTTCTCATATTGAACATGTGGAATAAAATATATATTATCAATGAGATTACTCAGTTGCATTCCATAACTCCCAACAAAAAAGGAGGAAATGCACCAGGTGATTATTTTTCATTTCTGACACTGGTAGATCACAAAGTGTGTTCTTCAGATCACACCTAGCCTCTTTCATTTAAGTTTCATCGCACTTACTAAGATAGAAAATAGACTGAGTTTGTGTCTTTTGCAATGAACATATCCAAACATTAAGGGCTACCTTTCCAAATGGGCCACAAAAATACTCTGTTCTGTATTGTGGTTTCAGATATCCTTGCTGTACGTATTAAAAGGCATTTGGCAAGCAAAATAGGCAACTGTGTCTGGGCAGATTAATTGGAAGGGAATATGGTCTAGGTGTTTGATCTCAAAACTGCAACTAAAGAGGTCTAGCTTCTTGCCCCTATTCTGCCACTAACCTGCTGTGTGACCTTGTGCAAGTCATATAAAATCCAGCTTTTCAAAAGGCCCTCTAATTATGGGTGCCTTAGTTTTTTGAGGGTTCAACAAACTTACAGTCTGGTTTTCAGAGCTAGTGAACACCTGAAGATCCCATTCACTTCAATTTCAGCAGCTCTGAAATTCAGATCTAGTTGTTTAAAGATGGACATCCATAAAAGGAAATATCCAAACTTAGAGGCCATTTTTTAAAATTTGGATGTTAGCCTCTCTGTGCCTTAGTTTCCTTAACTCAAAAATGAAAATGATGTTTGTGAGGCTATTAATTAATGTTTAAGAACAGAAGAACACAACATAAGAATGGCCATACTGGGTCAGACCAAAGCTCCATCCAGCCCAGTATCCTGTCTACTGTCAGTGGCCAATGCCAGGTGACCCAGAGGGAGTGAACCTAACAGATAATGATCTAGTGATCTCTCTCCTGCCATCCATCTCCATCCTCTGACAACAGAGGCTAGGGGCACCATTCCTTACCCATCCTGGCTAATAGCCATTAATGGACTTAACCTCCATGAATTTATCTAGTCCTCTTTTAAACCCTGTTATAGTCCTAGCCTTCACAACCTCCTCAGGCAAGGAGTTCCACAGGTTGACTGTACGCTGTGTGAAGAAGAACTTCCTTTTATTTGTTTTAAACCTGCTGCTCATTAATTTCATTTGGTGGCTCCTAGTTCTTATATTACAGGAACAAGTAAATAACATTTTCTTTCAGGTTTCAGAGTAGCAGCCGTGTTAGTCTGTATTCGCAAAAAGAAAAGGAGTACTTGTGGCACCTTAGAGACTAACAAATTTATTAGAGCATAAGCTTTCGTGAGCTACAGCTCACTTCATCGGATGCATTCCTAACATTTTCTTATTCACTTTCTCCACGCCACTCATGATTTTATATACCTCTATCATATACCCCCTTAGTCTCCTCTTTTCCAAGCTGAAAAGTCCTAGCCTCTTTAATCTTTCTTCATATGGGACCCATTTCAAACTCCTAATCATTTTAGTTGCCCTTTTCTGAACCTTTTCTAATGCCAGTATATCTTTTTTGATATGAGGAGACCACATCTGTATGCAGTATTCAAGATGTGGGCATACCATGGATTTATATAAGGGTAATAAGATATTCTCCATCTTGTTCTTTATCCCTTTTTTAATGATTCCTAACATCCTGTTTGCTTTTTTGACTGCTGCTGCACACTGCATGGACGTCTTCAGAGAACTATCCATGATGACTCCAAGATCTTTTTCCTGATTAGTTGTAGCTAAATTAGCCCTCATCATATTTTATGTATACATGGGGTTATTATTTCCAATGTGAATTACTTTTCATTTATCCACATTAAATTTCATTTGCCATTTTGTTGCCCAATCACTTAGTTTTGTGAGATCTTTTTGAAGTTCTTCACAGTCTGTTTTGGTCTTAACTATCTTGAGCAGTTTAGTATCATCTGCAAACTTTGCCACCTCACTGTTTACCCCTTTCTCCACATCATTTATGAATAAGTTGAATATGATTGGTCCTAGGATTGACCCTTGGGGAACACCACTAGTTACCCCTCTCCATTCTGAAAATTTACCATTTATTCCTACCCTTTGTTCCCTGTCTTTGAACCAGTTCTCAATCCATGAAAGGATCTTCCCTCTTATCCCATGACAACTTAATTTACGTAAGAGCCTTTGGTGAGGGACCTTGTCAAAGGCTTTCTGGAAATCCAAGTACACTATGTCCACTGGATCCCCCTTGTCCACATGTTTGCTGACCCCTTCAAAGAACTCTAATAGATTAGTAAGACATGATTTCCCTTTACAGAAACTATGTTGACTTTTGTCCAACAATTCATGTTCTTCTATGTGTCTGACAATTTTATTCTTTACTATTGTTTCAACTAATTTGCCCGGTACTGACATTAGACTTACCGGTCTATAATTGCCGGGATCACCTCTAAAACCCTTTTTAAATATTGGCGTTACATTCCAGTCATTGGGTACAGTGCTTTGCAAAGTACTTTGGAGACTCCCAGATGGAATGTGGTATAAAAGTACAAAGTATTATTATTACTAATAATACAGTCTAATTTGCTCACAGGTTCTTGCAGTATCTGGACATTTTTGCAGGTACATGTGTTGCACCCTTCTTTGAAAATGGGGCCTGAAGAGACCAAATAAAGAACTGACTAATTTAACGTAGTGTATACTACACCTTACATTTAACCTTTGCATCTACGATGGCCAAGAACGTGAACCAGAATGTCTAACAAGCTGCAGGTTAAATAATTAATTTAAAATAGACTGTGCTTCACAGCCACCCAATTTACATAAAACCTTACTTTGCATGAAACAAGGTAAGATAGATCTACATACTGTGGCATGTTTGAGTCTTTGCAATGAAGCTGCTATAAACATACAAACCAATTCAGAACCATAAAATGACACTTTCCTCCTTCCCCCTCTGCATCTTCAGAAATCCTTTGGCTTGAATCTTTTTCAGAGGTTAAAGCTGTTTATTTCAGAACCTCTCTCTCTCTAAGGGGAGAAAGGGGAGATGGGGGATATCCCAGCACCACTATCAGTGCAGGCAACCAACTGGACGTTGCCAGCTTTTCTCCACCC
Organism: Dermochelys coriacea; assembly: GCF_009764565.3. Lineage (NCBI taxonomy): Eukaryota > Metazoa > Chordata > Testudines > Dermochelyidae > Dermochelys > Dermochelys coriacea. The sequence continues at coordinate 329,180,700 of NC_050068.2, read as the reverse complement.
TTCAAGCCCCCAGCCCAACTCCTTTTTGGGATAGCTCATTGTGGAGCTAGTGTCCTCTCTGCAGGGCCCACAATACAAATGTAAATGACCTAAAATAATATTTTATAAATCAAAATATCATCATTTTCATTTCCAGTCAAGTGTCTATGAATCTTTCATGGCTAGAAGAAAGTGCTTGGCCCTATTGGGAATCTGCCCTTTACAATGATTTGTAGCCTTGAAGGGTGATAAGACATCAAACCTTAAACTTGTCACTGGTCCAGCCTTCCAGGACTGTTCAGCATGGGCCTATGGCAAGGGTAATTTAGCATGGGATAGAGTGCCAAATCTACCTCTGTGAGGGAAAGAAGAAAACATTTATGTGGCAGACTGAGTTAAAAAATGGTGGCTTCTTGAAGCTGCTCAAAGGTTTCTAATATTAGAAATAGTCCTGAGGTAGAGGGATTAGTGAAAAGAGTGGCAGGTAAAGGTGCAGGATGAATGCAATTAATCACAGAGATATCACCTCCCATATATGTGGTACATACTATCAGTAATAAAATATATCACATATACAGCTGTCACCCTAAAAAAGAGTATTTACCAATGATTACCTGATTATTGTATCTGAGACATAGCAGTATTCCGTTTAACTTAAAATATGAATTCACTGTGGTATCTCAGTTGCTTTGATGTGGTACTTGCTGGTAAATGCTGACTTTTCGATGACCAATGTATGTAAATGTGAACTGCATGTGTGTGGGGATATATATACAGCCAGACCTGCACACACTTTATAATTTCAACTTTATTTCATTAACCAGTTTTTAAATCTTACCATCTGTGCAGTTTGCTTTTTGGATCAGTACGGTTATGATAGGTCAGCAACTACTGTTTTTAAGTACAGTATATATCTGGTTGTGAATGTTTTACTTTAAGACACTTTTGTTTTACTTTAAGAGTGGAAATACAGAAATTATAAACGTTAGCTAGTATGGCTTTCATATTTTAATGCCAGTTTTGCAGGGTGTTAACTGCAGTGCAGAAAACTTCTAAACCCCCAGTGACTAAATTTTTTTCTCCTCATGTAAGAGAAGCCTAATTATCTTCAGCATTGGATCCCCACATGTGATTAAGTCATTATTACATTCCTAGCGAGGGTATGTAGTACAGGCTGCAGCCCGGATTTCAGTGATTATGTGATATGCTTATATCATTTTTACTGAAATTGTCAAGCTGCTACAGTCTGTCATGTGTACAGATTTAAAATATCCATAAAAAATTAGGTACTGAAGCTGCTCCTACCATTAAAACTCCCCACTAATTGTGAATACCACCATTAGCTCAAACATAGCTTTTTACAAGTTATCAGCTTAAGTCCTGAAAAATCATACGACAAAGTATTTTTATAACCCGTTCAGAGTGCTGGGGAACTTAGTGCTGCCAAGAATTATTTTCTTTAATGAAACGAATAATTGCATATAACATGAAAAATGGCATGTAATAGAACATCTGAATATTTTGTTATGCTGTACCCTTTGTGTAAATTACATTTTATTTTAATAGATTGAATCTTTTTGGGAGATAATCTGTACAAGGCCTCCAAGTCAACATAAAAGGCAAAGCAACCTTGCCAGCATGCAATTCCCATTGAATTTCATGTTCAGTGACAGGACAAAAATAACTGATAATGATTAAAGCAAATTAGATGTGAGCTTGAAAGGTGATGTTGTGACCAAAAAATGCAGTTTTGGGCTGTATACACAGAGTTAACATGCCACAAACAAGGAAGGGGACAGTCCCATTTTAAATAGCACTGGTTGGATTGCAACTTGACTGAATTTATTCTGGGCACTTCAGTGCAAACAACGTGTTAATACTAGAGCTGTACGAATCATTAATTTTTCAGTTTGCTTGCTGAACTGAAAAAAAATTTGCTTCACATCAATCTGAAATGAAAACTTGTTGGTTTTCTTAGTGAAAGAAAAAATGATTTGAGTAAAAATAAATATTTTGTTTTGAGTGGGGGATTTTAGATGCTTTTTTATTAAAATAAAAGGAAATGTGGAATGCCATTCACAAAAACCACCGGACGGGGAGGTGGTAGCGCCCCCCCCTTATGCCCCTGTGGTAGAGCACTTTCACGGCATATGGAAAGAGTCCTCACTCTGCCTAATTTGGAGCAGGAGTTTGAACAGAGGTCTCCCACACTGCAAATGAGTGCCTGGCTATAGGGTATCCTTGGTGGATCTTTCTCAGTCTCACCTCTTGAAGCTGTTCCTCTTTGTATAAATAATTAAATATTCACTGCACCATGGAGAGCACTCTAACATGGGGGTAAGACACTTGCCAAGGTGGGGGTGCCAGTCCCTGTGTCAAATGAATATTTAATTATTTATACAAAATGGAACAGCTTCAACAGGAAATACTGAGAGAAAGCCACCCCACAACACCACATAACCCAAAACTGCAGCTTTTAGCAAATAAATTATTATTCTGAAAACATTTTCCCAGCTCTAGTCAGCACATTGGAGGGAATTCAGAGAAGAGGAACGGTCTTAGGTGGAAAAGTACTATATATATAGTTTAGCACTAAGAAATGGGTAGGAAGGGAGAAATAGAATAACTGTCTACAAGTCAGTGATGAGCTGCCAAAATCTTAATGACCAATTCCCTCCTCACCCCACGAGGGGGTTGTGGCTCACCCCCGCCCCCCCGGGACTCCTGCCCCATCCAACCCCCCTCCGCGTTCCTTGATGCCGCCCCGGGACCCCTGCCCCCATCTACTCCCCTCCCTTGTCCCCTGACTGCCCCCAGAACCGGGTAGGAGGGTCTCGTGGGCCACTATAGTGGGTGCCCACCCACCCCTAAGAGCCAGAGGGACCTGCCAGGTTGAGGTGGGGAGCTTCTCAGCCCCCCGGCTTCCTGCACGAACAGCTGATTCGTGGGAAACCAGGGGCAGGGCGGAGAAGCAGAGCGGGGCGGCGCGTTCAAGTGAGGAGGCGGAGCGGAGGTGAGCTGGGGCTGGGCGCGGGGCAGGGAGCTGCCAATGGGTGCTCTGCACCCACCAAATTTTCCCCATGGGTGCTCCAGCCCCGGAGCACCCAGGGAGTCGATGCCTAAGGCATCACTTTTGGCCGGTGGTTAAATTTAGAAGCTCTTTTAGAACCAGTTCTCCCTTTCAGGACAACCGGTTCTAAAAGGGATCTAAATTTTAAAAAAAGAAAAGGAGTACTTGTGGCACCTTAGAGACTAACAAATTTATTTGAGCATCACGAAAGCTTATGCTCAAATAAATTTGTTAGTCTCTAAGGTGCCACAAGTACTCCTTTTCTTTTTGCGAATACAGACTAACACGGCTGCTACTCTGAAACCTAAATTTAACAACCGGTTCTAGTGAACTGGTGTGATCCGGGTTCAGCTCACCACTGCTACAAGTATTTCATAATATGATAGATCTAGATCATTCCCTAGATAGGAAAATCCTCTAAAGGGGACAGGAAATTTCAATCTCTGCAATAATTTCTAGCCTGTCCACTTCACAATCATTCCTTTTTTCTTACCCCTCCAGGTTTCTTGGCAACATTGCTCCTGTAGTTGCTTTGTACCCAGGAGCTCCCTACTGGCAGCTGACCTACAGGGGAGTTTCTCTTGGCATAACTGCGGAGGTAGTGAGAAAGTTTTTGTATTGAGACAAGAAGCTGATTCATCTTGTGAGCCATGTTCAATTTTAGGGAGCTGACTTTATAGGGACGAGAAACTGAATACTTTGCACTGAAGACAAGCTTTGCGTCTAAACATCATATGACAGTCCTCTTGATCCTTATATAAAAACCCAGATGGCTATATACTTTCATATATTAGAAGAGATATTTCTGTTCTGACATTGTTTATGTTTCAATTACATGGAACATACAAGAAAGTCCCATCCGAATTGTTCTCTAAGGCATCAGTTCTGCCAGTGGCTTGTCTGTAGATCTTCGTGTGTATGCAGAGTAAAAAAAATTAAATCCAGATGCATCTCTTGGGGTGTAGTAGGGACTGACTCATTCCTATAATATATGGCTTTAAAGTTATGGATGTGGAGTCCTATAATGGAAAAAGCTGTGGGAGTCAAAGACTGAGTTACACAATGGCAATGCCAACACCTGCAGCCATGGGGTCCCCCGCTGCTTATGGCATAAGTATGATGGCCAGTGAATAGGAGATCTCAGCATTTCTCTGTCACATGTAGTCAGGAGTGTTTATCAGGTGCAGTTTAAAGTATAAACTGCAGCTGCTGTTTATATCCTACTCCAACTGTTGTTCTCATTTGAAGTAAGATATAAATCCCATCTCATTGCCCACTGGCAAGGTTAATCTTAAATTCCTGATTAGTGTTGATTTATGTCATTGATATGGAAAGCAGGAAATGTATGTCTCCATACTGATTTTTAGAAAATGTGGAGAAGGTAAATAACATGACATCTTTATAGTGTCAGCAAATCAAATATTATAGTAATCACATCACCTTCTTTATGATAAATGAATAAAACACTAGCCATTTTCTTTCCAATACAGATGTTTGCTCGTTAATTAAATTTGGGATAGAGGTGAGCATGGGAGTTTGTCTTAAGAAAAATTAAGGTCAATTTCAGAAGATCTCTATTTCCAAGCATCTCAATCCTGACACTCACCTCATCTGCATACCCAATGGCCCAATTTCTGTTGCAAATCCTGACACTTTCTCTCTATTGTCTCTTTCATCAAATTCAAGGTGCTTCAAGACCTTCCACAAACAAGCTTCTTCCTACCTTTCTGGCCTTGTCACCTTTCACCTCCCCAGACTCCCTCTTTGCTTGATGTTCATCTAACTAACCTCTCTATTTCCTTCTCCCACACTCACATCAATACTACCACTGGTCAAAAAAAAATGGATTCCAATTACTTTTTGCAGAAAATGCAGTGTCATTGAAACTGAAATCTTTCAGAAAATGTTTGATTTCTATGACATTTGATTTTTCAATACATTTTTTTAAACAAAACAAAATTTTCAATTCAAATTGAAATACATTTTTATTTCATTTCGATTTTTTTTATAGGAAAACCGAAATTTTCTGTGAAAATTTTCAAATGAAATCATTGGCAATTTTTCACACAGATAAAACTTGATTTTTCAACCAGTCCTACTAGATAGCTTCTTTTATGCCTGTCTGACTTGTCTGCCACACTTCCCTCCATCCTTCTTTAAATCCCGTCTCAAAATCATTTCTTCAAGGAAGCTTATCATCTTTAGATTGTTATATAAATAAATATATCAATACAGGGAGGAGGGATAACTCAGTGGTTTGAGCATTGGCCTGCTAAACCCAGGGTTGTGATTCAATCCTTGAGGGGTCCATTTAGGGATCTGAGGAAAAAATTGGGGATTGGTCCTGCTTTGAGACTAGATGACCTCCTGAGGTCCCTTCCAACCCTGATATTCTATGAAATCAATACAGCAACTCCATAATCTTATTGTCTTTGCCATTGTTCTCTCAGAATTTGTCATTTCCTCCTGTTTCTCTTGTCTTAATTTAGGGCCCAATTCAGCACATGATTAACCTTCAGAACAATAATCCTATCCTACTCAGAAAAGCACATAAGTATGTTCTTGAAGTAAATAACATTTACTCATGTAATTAAGTATTTTGCAGAATTAGAGTGTTAGAGTCTACAGGCAGGGACTTAGGTGGAAACGTTTAAAGGTCTTTGTGGAAAAGTGTGATGCACTTTTGCAAGTGCAAAATGCTCAGTGTGCACATGTAAATCACACCTGAGCATGTATAAAGACATTTGCTTGCGCAAGTTATCCTCTATTTATAATCATACTTTAGGCGCTCTTCATGCACAACTTGTGAATGCATAAAAGTGTATACACATGTATAAAGTTGAGGCCTTAGTTGTGTATTGTTTCCAGAAGCACCATGACTATCTACGATGCTATATCAATGAAAATTAAAACAATAAAGACAGAAACAACATGATGAATCAAAATTTCAATATGCAAGTAACCTTAACAGTCATACTATCAATGTGACAAATCTTTAGTTGGGAAATAACATCACTGATAATAATTAAAAACAGATACTGCATGTGTCAGTAAATCCGAAACTTAAAACAATTCATCAAATGTGCTGTTCCAGTGAAATACTGAGCTGAAATAAAGTATTAGTATTATTATTTTTATGACAACTGCTAGTCACTATGAAGTAAAAATGTTTAATTACTGTATAACTTTATTTAGAGGTCAGAGTTTCCAATGAATGCAAATAGTTCCCTCTTTAGTAACTTCAAACTGAGGGTGGCTTCAAAACAAAGGTTGTTTCTATACCATGTAATTACTTTCCCTTTCTTATTGCATTGTAAAGATACAGCTGCGGTTAGATTGGTTGTTAACTGAGGACACCTTCTAAACAAAGATATTGGATATGTTTTCTTTCTAGACTACCACTACATAGAAACATATAAAGCAATATCTTAAAGAACACATCTCGTGGTCACAACTGTAACCAAACAGCATCTTTATGTTGTATACAGCCCAACATTAAAACTTCAAAAGTGCAGAATAAACCAATCGTTTTAGAAAAGAAAACATTTATGACATAAAAATGTTTATGATGAAACTCACTAAGGTAGGATTGAGATGGAGAATAGGTGGAAATAGAGACAAGCTATAAGCAGGAGTAGAGTTGTGAAGATTTTTTGAAAGTGAGGCTTATGAATTTAAGACTGATACATAAAAGCCAGTGAAGGCACTCCATGAGTGGAGGAGAGTCACAGTTAATGCAATATTACAGGAAGATATTTAGCTGCCATATTTTGGATTGACAGAAGAGGAGAGTGGGGAGGCTAGAAAGAAGAAGGTTAGAATAATTGATATTTAGGAAGGTGAATATTTTAGAGATAATATAGAGGGAGAAAATTTAAAATTCACTGAGGGCCATAATATGCTGGGAAAAGGAAAGAGAAAAATCAGTGATATCACCAAGGCTGCAGGATTGGGTGATGGACAGTGATTGAGAGGGTTTTAAAGCAAAATAAGCTCAGTTTTTGACATTGTTAATTTGAGAAAGCAGAGGGACTTCTCGGAGGACATCTATACAAGGGTCTGGTTGATCTTACCTGAATTCCCATATCAGTAATCTTCCTACATTCAGATACAGAAAGTTCCTTCATTCTTCTAGTGTGGGCCAGGGCTGCCAAGCTCTGAAAACATGCCAAATAAATTTCAACTTTATATTATAACACATCTGTGAAATAACATTTTGTTAAGATAGATGATAATAATGTCCTAAACTTACAGCTGAGGATTACACCTTTTAAAGACATTAACTAACTTACCCAAACAATACCTCTGTGAAATATTATCTCAGTTCTACAGAGGAAAGTGAAGCCCAGAGATGTTGAATTAGTGAGCTGCCTGAAGTCATATCAAGAGTTCAAGATAGAGTGAGGTCTCCTTCCTCTGTTCTATCCTCCAGAAAATGATCCCTTTATGTAGCCATCCTCACATGGTCCAAAAGTAAACATCATGTTGATTTGTACTCTTTTCTTTAGAGCTAGAAATAATTTACATACCAGCTCCTTAAATTAATTAAATTAAATTAATACTTCTGAGTTCATTAGGGAGAACTGTCATCTGATGTGGATTTCCTATCTGTATCCACTCATGTTTGGAAATCAACAAATGTATGGCTTTTCTGCAGATCTCTTCACTCCAGCCAAGTTAGATAAAAATTGCTGTGTGGTCTTTTAAAAAATTGTTTGTTGAAAAAATGACGACAATGAACTTTTTCATATAAGTAAGAAAAGGAAGTAGAGAAAGCAGAGATGCATGGTATGTTTTCACTTCTAGTAAACAAATTAGCATTTTCATAAAGTGAACCACTTCACCGATTTGCTTCAAAATTTTGGACTGAAACAAGAGCTTTTCACAAACAAATCTACATTATCTATGTTGGCAAAAAACAAATATTAGTTGCAGTTCTTCAACCAAGCTTTATATTCAATTATTTTACATTTAAATTATGCCTCAAATCAAGGGCTAAATGGTTCCTGTTAAGCACAAGCCAGAGGTAGTATACAGTCAGACTACCCTAGCAGGAGCTCCAGGGGACATTGTGCCTGCAGGGAGCAGTTCCTGTTTTCAGGAGTGCAACTATGGCAAGTCACAATGTTGGGAAGAGAAGATAATTTGAATTTTCTTTTCCTTGTGCACTGGGGGCAAGGACCAGCACAAACTGACCATCATTTTCAAGCCCTAAGGAGAATGAGAGTTTTTGGTTTTAAAAATGTATACTGATGCCAAATGTCAGGGGACCTGTGTGCTTTACAGTTGTAAAACCAAAACAAAGTACAAAGTGAGCCTCCAGAAAACAAATTTTTCATTTTCTTCTATATGAGTGGTGTGTGAACATTTTGACCAGCAAATTATCTGCTATCTTTCAGAACAGCCATGCTGCACAAGAAGAAAACATGATAAAGAAAAATAAGACTGTGTAAAAATAGTCTGGGATCCAGATGTGGATACTATTGTGCTGATGATAGAAGTGTAGATTTTGCCAAGTCTGGAAACCTAGACCACTGAAAAAAATAGGCTTGGCAGAATTCTTTTTGTGTGCGGTAAATTCGACAATTAATATTGATTATTATTTGTAATCTTTTTTTCTAATTTTTATTGTTTAAAATAAATTTTCAGAGTTTCACAACGGGACTGCTGGATGCCTTCAGGTACAAGATGCAGTAAAGGATGTGGTGCTGGCAGGGTACAGCAGACACTTCTAGCCAGAACCGCAAAGAGGAGGACTAGGCCTGGCTGCCCTGCTGCTGAACAGTTCCTACCTGGATGCAGCCCCTGCACTCCCAAGTGGTGAGTGAGTGAGTGAGGCTGCAGAGGGCTCCGTACACTGCCACGGAGCCAGTGACACTGGATCCCTGCAAGCACAAGGTGCAGGCCGGGCTGGGCTTGCCCACTGTTACCGATGTATTTTTTTGTTGATTTCAGTGTGTCAGGTGAAATCAACATTTACTGAGTAACTATTTAAATCGAATCCTGCCACACCTAAAAATAGTAATGAAAAATATAAGATCCCTCATCCTGACCCCGGCTGAAAATAAAGAAGATTTAAAACAAACAAAAGGAAGTATTTCTTCACACAACGCACAGTCAACCTGTGGAACTCTTTGCCAGAGGATGTTGTGAAGGCCAAGACTATAACAGGGTTCAAAAAAGAACTGGATAAGTTCATAAAGGATAGGTCCATCTGTGGCTATTAGCCAGGATGGGCAGGGATACAAACCCATGCTCTGAAGTGTCCCTCGCCTCTGTTTGCCAGAAGCTGGGAATGGGTGACGGGGGATGAATCACTTGATGACTACCTGTTCTGTTCATTCTCTCTGAAGCATTGGCCACTGTAAAAAGACAAAAAGAAAAGGAGTACTTGTGGCACCTTAGAGACTAACAAATTTATTAGAGCATAAGCTTTCGTGAGCTACAGCTCACTTCATCGGATCTGATGAAATAAATTTGTTAGTCTCTAAGGTGCCACAAGTACTCCTTTTCTTTTTGCGAATACAGACTAACACGGCTGCTACTCTGAAACCTGTAAAAAGACAGGATACTGGGCTAGATGGACTATTGGTCTTACCCAGTATGGCCATTCTTATGTTATGTAAAGAAATTGAATTTTTCCCCAGTGGATATATCTATCTTTGAGGGTCAATCATTACTTTCAAGGGAGTCACAAACAGGTTTCTCATTTTTGCTCACCAAAGCATCCCTTTTCAGGTCTGCACATAAGCATGTGCTTAAGGCCCAAGTGGACGTAAGCTTGTGCTTAAAGTTAAGGATATGTTAAGTATTCTCCTGAAAAGGGATGGCTTTAAGCATGTGCTTAAATGCTATCTTGAATCAGAGCCCAGCCATTTAGTGGTAGGTTCAGACTTGTGGATTGACCTTTTTTTCAGTACTATATTGTCATTTAGAAACAATATTAATATACTTTACCCAGTAGTGAATTACTAATGTTCATTAAAGATTTATAACTAAAATTGGCATTACTTCATATCTAACTACAGCTACAGTAATATTGGGTCCTAGTATATAAACCACCCATTTACAAAATAAACACCAAAGTCTCAGGTACTATTCCTTATTGTTTTTTTTTTACATCTGAAAACTTTATAATCCCTTCTAAAATGTTACAAGTACCCATTAATCTAGAAGAGATCACCCAAGATGCTCTGGATCTGAAATCTGATGAACACATCAGAGTCCATTGTGTAAGAACTACTCTCTATTATTATTTTCACTACAACAGAGCCTAGGGATTGACGAGGAATGAAGCCCCACTGTGCTAGGCACTTCATTAATAATATGGTTGGCAAAACAAGGAGGGCAGGCTATTAAGGGGGAAAGAATTTTGAGAGACACTAAATCTCATAGTTACATAGCAAGACTATTATGCCTTCAGTTTATAAGAAACAAGACTATACAGCCAAGTTCCACTAAAGTAGCAATGCAGCAAGTCTAATCCACCTGAAGTGGTTCAAGAAGACATTGTGAGTCACAGTTATTCTTACCACAGTGTATAAAGGAGCCTATACTCATTGGCATTTTTACATCCATTGGTAGATTTTGATTTTGTGGATGATTTGATTCTATAATATCACCTGGTGAGCAACTTGGAATAATTGGGAATGTGATGAACCGGCTCCACTCATACATGACTAGAATGGTCTGTTAGTATCACTTGGTGAATCTTCATTGGTATAGTCTGGAATCATATATGGTGCTGTGCTCCCCAGGATTCTCTCCTGGCTCTGAATCTCCTCATTCTCTATATCATGGCCCCGGAGATTTGTGGAAAATATGATCTAAACTATCATTGTCACAATGACAGTATCTACTCATCCACTGTCGATATTTATCACAGTTCAATGACAGTGCCTTGCTGCCATATGCATTTGAAAGAAATGCTGTTCTACATTGAAGTTGCTGCTTAGTATCTGCTTATCTTTTAATGGTGCCCACTATCCAACACGCTTATCTCATTCATAACTCTGAAGGGGATATGTGGTTTCAGAGCACCTTACTAAAAATACCTAACATGAAACTGGCTGAGATTAAACCTCAGTAGAACTAAAGCTATGTTGATTGTATCAGGTAGGAGGGTGAAGAGAACAACATATACTTTCACCTCCTAATCAATACTAGGGAGCTCCTTAAGAGAGCTGCATAAGCCCATTCTTCCTGCACTTCTATTCTACAAGGGGAAACAGTCTATGCATTTGTACTGGTGGATCCCCCAGTTTTCCCTTCCCCCAAACTCCACTCTGCAAGTCCAAGCAAGAATCTGCTGCAAAGTAGTGCTAGGCAGCATGCAGAGCATGTGCACCCACTACCTGGGCTCTCAAAATTCTATCTGTCTTCTTACACAGTGAAATCATATCAGTTCCATTGTGTCTGGGAACCCCAATGGCCACAGAGAAGGGGCAGAATGTGTCCCCAAGTCTTTGGCACAGCATACATTAGTTAGCTCCCTTAGAATTCATCTTTAAAACCTTCTTATTCTGTTCCAATCTATCACTGTGACCTAGATTTATTTTTTTAACCAATTTATTTCAGAAGGTTTTAAAAGAGTGTTTCATTTACTTTATTATTGGGATGGACAAGCATCTATTGAACACAGTTTCTTATTATTGTTTTGTACAGGCTTCTGGCAGAATAGAAAGTGACCATTTACTCTGATTATCTAGAGAGGGTCTTCACTTCGCAGGCAATACCAAAGGACAACTTTTTAATATGTATGCCCACACACTGGAAGTCTATGCCCTCAAATCCTTCAAATACAGGCTGATAAGAGTTTACTGTTTCTCACTAATAATAACCATGTGCCACTTTATTTTCAACTTGTGCTGAGACTTTGATCCACATATCTCTTTATACCCTTAAAGGTCAACAGCTATAATGTATATTGGTTTGCCTTTGTATAAATAGGATCTCTCATTTAGAATTTTGCTTTCCTACGTTTTCTGGTGTGCTTTAAAATAAGTCAAAATATGTTCTGATTAGTCCAGAATTTCTACTGTTGCACAAAGCATTACTGTTAAAGTTCTAGAGCTTGATCTTGCAAATCCTCACTCCTAAGAGTACCCCCATCAAAATCACACACACTGCCCGTGTGACTCTGAACAAGCCGCTTAGACCAAAATTTTCCAACTGAAGTCAGATACCAAATTCCTTATTTAAATAGTGACATGACTTTTCAGAGATGCTGAAGTCAATGGAAATTGCAGGGGCTCAGCAATTCTAAAAGTCAGGCCACATGTAATCCCTAAACATCGATTCAGGTGCCTAACAATAGGCAATGAAGTTTGAAATGTTTGGCCATTGTGTGATTAGCTTGATGTCACAAAAAACATCTATTCTTTTATGTAGGTATAAACAAGTGTCAGAGTAGTTTTCTTCTAGTCGAAACCAGACTTACAAGCATGTCAAGTATGTGATGATAAATTACTAAATAAAAGTAATTCCTTTCCTGCTCTTGATGTTTTCTTTCTCTAGAATACCGAGGGAAAGTTAAATTTTTTGCCTTAAATTATTATAGAAAATTTATACAATTAACTTACATTGTACAATTTTCATGGTAATTGCTGCATTACAGAATCTCTGCTAATAATGAACCTGTTTAGATGGTTGTAGTATAACTATCTGCATATCATGCCAAAAAATAATCCTATTAATAGAGCCTAAATCTGAACTGTTACTAAATTACTGCCTCTTTCATACATTATCTAAATAAAAAATAATGATTAAACAACACATACAGGACTCAGTCAGTTATTACAGAGTGGTTGTTTATAACTTTTTTTTAAAGTAAAGGTTGTGTCACCTTTTCTATTCTTAGCTCCGTTTTTAATAGATTTAAACTTCATCTGCAATAGTTTACTCTGGGCAGAAAATTGGAAAACTAGCATTAATCACAAATTTATGAATATTAAGGTCAACAGGGACTGTAATGATTAGCTAGTCTGCCCTCCTGTACATCACAGGGCAGAGACCGTCTCTCAATAATACCAGCACCAAACCCAATAAGTTATGGTTGGACCAAGCACAACTTGAGAAGCACATTTATTCTTGATGTCTAGTTGAGACAGCACAGTGTCTGTTGTAACAAAAATTTCTTGAAAAAAACAAAACAAAAACTGGGCCTGACTTTCCAAGTTACTGAGTAACTGCAACGCTCATTGACTTCAATAGGAATTGTAGGTGTTCAGCACTTCTGGAAATAGAAAAAAACAGTTATGCACCTTTCCATAACTGTTCTTCTTTACAATGTGTTATGTATGGTCCTGTATGTATGTTGGGGTGTGCGCACGGCCTGTGCACCAGTGCCAACGAGTTTTCCCTAGCGGTACCTGTAGGAGTGGCCCTGCCCACCTACTCTTCATGCTTCAAACAAGGCCTTAAAGGGCAAAGCTGCCCTGACCCTCCTTCAGCTCCTTTGCCTCAGAAGGGGAGGGATAGCTCAGTGGTTTGAGCATTGGCCTGCAAAACCCAGGGTTGTGAGCTCAATCCTTGAGGGGGCCATTTAGGGATCTGGGGCAAAAATTGGGGATTGGTCCTGCTTTGAGCAGAGGGTTGGACTAGATGACCTCCTAAGGTCCCTTCCAACCCTAATATTCTATGATTCTAAGGCAATGATAGACTATGATGCATAGGGTCATGTAGTGGACATATGCAATACATCTCAAAGAACAATAGTTGTAAGATGAGTAACCATTTTTCTTCTTCAAGTGCTTGCATATGTCTAAGCTATTACCCCAGGCAGTGGGCTCGGAGTTCACCAGAAGTGCAACTGTAATACTGCTTTTCCTGCATTTGCATCCTCCCTTGGTTCAGCAGTCAGTGTATAATATCTGGCAAATGTATGAACTGAAGACCATGTCACTGCCCCGCATATGTCCACAATAGGAACATGTGCCACAAACACTATGTAGGCTGAAAGTGCTCTGGTCAAGTGCACTATCAGCTTTTCTAGAGGTTTTATCAGCATAACTCATAGCGATGCAGCTGGAGATCCATTTTGAGAGTCTCTGCCCTGGTCTATACTTAAAACTTAGGGCAACCTAGCTACATTGCTCAGGTGTGTGAAAATGAGTTGTTAAACCAAATCCCTGGTGTAGACAGTGCTGGGTTGACAGAAGAATAATTATGTTGATCTACCTACCCCCTCTCGAGGGGGTGAATTTACTACAGCAACAGAAAAACCCCTTATATCACTGTAGTGAGTGTCTACACTACAGTGGCATAGCTGCAGTGCCGCAGCTGTGCCACTGTAGCACTTTTAGGGCAGACATACCCTCTGTGTTATAATTGACTCTCCTCTCATACACTCTGCAAATGAAACAAAAAGAAACCCAAATGTTTTCTGTGCAAGTAAAAAGCCAAAGCTAGGGTATCGAGCCCTTGCTCATACACGTCACCATGCAGCTTCAGAAGGAAAATCGGTAAGTATATAGACTGATTCAGGTGAAAAATCAGACACACCATTTGAAAGACAAATTCAGACTGGAAATAAGGTGTAACTTTTTAATGGTGAGAGTAAACAATCGGAACAATTTACCAAGGGTTGTAGTGGACTCCATCACTGACAATTTTTAAATCAAGAATGGATGTTTGCCTAACATATGCCTTAAGAATTATTTTGAGGAAGTTCTATGGCCCCTGTTATACAGGAGGTCAGACTAGATGATCACAATGGTCTCTTCTGGCCTTGGACTCTATAAATCTATGACTCATCTGCCAGCTCAGAGATGATAACACTCCATCTAGGATACACACAAACTTGTTCAGATGGTAAATATGAGGATGACATACTGATTTCAGCCTCATCTGCAGATGCAGTACTATGAGGTGCAGCCTGGCATGAGGGCTCACGTGCAGCCATGTGTGACCTAAGTGCCTCAGACAATTCCTCACAGTGGTTTGTGGGTGATCTTTGAGGGACACTCACAGATCTTGTACACTGTGGAACTTGTAAAGAGGCAGAAAGGTTCTGTCAGAGGTTGAATGCAGGACTGCCCCAATGAACTCTGCTCTTAGTAGAGGTGATAACATTGACTTTTCTTTGTTTATTTTCAGGCCCAGGAAGCTGAGCAGATGGAGAGTTTGATGGACAGCAGCCTCCACCTGATGTCTGGATTGACCCTGAACCGACCAGTCACACAGGTAAGGTGGACACCTCTTTGGCGGAGGTAGGCTACCACCACCACCATGTACTTGGTGAAAACTCTTGGTGCAAATGAAAAACCTAAGAGCAGAACGGTGAATTGATAACCATCTTTTCCAATCATGAACCTTAGAAACTTCCTGTGACCAGGATGGATCTCCACATGGAAGTATGCGTCCTGTAAGTTGAGAACAGCATACCAGTCCCCCAGACCTAGGGCAGGGATGATCATAGCAAGGGGCACCATATGGAACTTTATCTTCTTGATGTACTTGTTCAGGTTCCAACCGTCGAGGATGAACACCAGTCTGAGACCAGCTCTGGCTCTGGGTAACTGGTAGTATCAGGAATAAAAACCTGTCTTGATGAAGAGATGGCACCTCTTCTATAGCTCGTAAATAATGTAGAGCCTACACTTCTCATCTTAGTGCAGACTCATGAGAGGGGTCCTTGAAGAGGAACTGAGTAGAGATGGGGAAGGGGGTGAGACAGAAAATGCGGGGTATATCCTGATTCCACCATGCTAAGCACCCATTTGTCCAAAGTAATGGACTGCCACACATGTAGGAAATGGGATTACTTGTCCTAAAAAGGGGGAAAAGGCCAATGAGATCATAGCTGGACTGCATATTTTCCTTGACATAAGAGTCAAAAGGACTGCTTCAAAGCCTGGAGATACCTAGATGAAGGGCCTGAGGAAGTACAAGGTATAGGTCTCTCCTTCTGTGATCTCTACTTTCTCATATATTGGTCAGCCTGCCAGAAGGGCTAATATTGCTGCCTAGTCTGGTAATGAGGGCGATATTTTGTTCTCTTTGTAGCTGGAGTATAGAAGCCCAAGGACTTTAGAACCACTCTCAAGTCCTTTACGGTGTGTAAAGTCTCATCAGTTTTGGATGAAAATAATTTACATACTTCAAAGGAAAGGGTCTCAGTAGTCCGTTGCATCTCCATAGGAATCCCTGAATACCACAACCAAGAGGAAGAGTTTCAGAGTAGCAGCCGTGTTAGTCTGTATTCGCAAAAAGAAAAGGAATACTTGTGGCACCTTAGAGACTAACAAATTTATTAGAGCATAAGCTTTCGTGAGCTACAGCTCACTTCATCGGATGAGAGTGTATTCTAACAGCCATCACCATAGCCCTGGCTGTAGAGTCCACTGCATCCAAGGAGGCCTGCAGAACCAAATGAGAGATGAAGTCAAAGAAGGTGGTACCTGGCTCATAGTCAATGGGTCCAGAATAGAGAGTCCCAGTGCAGACGATCTCAACACCTGCCAGTGCCAGATGACAGTCTTCACCCAGAAGTCATGGGGATGACAGTACCGATAGGCATAAGTCCCTCAGTGCGGCATAAGCCTCCAGCACTATCAGTACAGATGTCGGGTAGGGTTGTTCCACTGTGATCAGAAAAGTCTGATCTGTCACAGACAAAGAAACAGCTGATCTCGATGACCCCTAGGAGGGCACTGGAGCCAACAGCTCAGGTCTCTCTGTATGAATCGGTACTGGGGAGCGTGAGCCAAAGAGTGTGCTCTACAATCAGCATCAGACTGACCTTCTGTGGAGGAATCCTGGTTCCTGATCTTTGAGGAACCATTTACCAATTTCTTTTCATGTTTCTGAGACTGGGAATGCTCTGAAGACCTCAGCCTTGAGGAAAACGATCCTGTGATATGGACCTCCTGTGGCGCTTATCTGCAGGCAAAGCTGGAAGAGCACGCCAGGAAGGAGTCGTGGAAGAGCTTACCTTGGACGATGGAGGTTGTTCTGACACCAGTCTAAGTGCTGCCTCCATCAAGTTGTAACAAAGGTGCTCTTCCCTCAGTCTTTTTGTCCTGGTCTAGAAGCTGAGACAAATGGAGCTCCTGTCTCTAATGTCACCCTCCCCTAAGCACTTGAGGCAGCATGAACAAGGGCCCTGATAGTCATGGGCTTCTGACAACCCAAGCAAGGTTTGAAACCCAGAAAACTTAGCATAGGCTACCTGGTACCAGGCAAGGCCCAAAGGTCCATCTGACTGGAAAAAATTCAAACTAAAACAAAATATGAAACAAAGAAAAAAATAAAAGGAAAATTTTAATAGAAAACGATGTAAAAGAATATTACTAGGTGAATAACCAAGGAGTAATAAGACGGTTCACAGAAAACAAAGACACTGCAACTGCCAACCACACAAGGAAAGAAGGAACTGAAGGAGGGGCAGGACGGCTCCACCCTTTATATCCTCTTTGGAGCACAAGGAGCGAGGAGCTGGCCAGGGCCAACTCAATGGGCACTGCTAAGGAAAACTGTCTGGCACCAGAGCACAGGACACACCCACACCCACACAGTGTAATGGACATATGCAAGCACTCTAAAAAGAACTGTCAGTTCTCTCTCTCCATCTGGATCTGGCATTCATTTAATTTCTTTTAACATTTAATTTTCTTGGAAATACATGTCTGTTGTGTAATCTGTCATGCATTTTCCTTTGAGATCACTGGGCCAAATGATTCATTTACAGTATGTTTCTGATAATGTTTACTGGTTCTGTTAATAAAATTCTATACTCATCCCTTACAAGCCATGCTCTCTCTTTGGCCCCATTTTCTAACAGACTTTAAAAATGCAGCACCAGATTCTGATTTCAAATCATCAGAAATTTAGAGTAACACCACTAAAGCCAAGGGAGTTGCTCTGGATAGACACCTATGTAAATGAAATCAGAATCTGGCCTATATTTTTTATCATAACCTCTTTAGCAATTTATTGTTACATTATTATTTATATTGCAGTAAGATCTTGTAGCCCCAGTCTGTTGTGTACAGACAATAGCAAGAGAAAGGAAGATTATATGATTAGATGGGCAAGCTACTGTACCGCTCCTGATGGTTACAAATCATCCTAGATTTGTAGGTGTTTTTATTTTTTAAATTGGCTACCCCGACTGATACAATAAATTTGTCATCGATTGGCGGACCAGCCAATTGTAGGTACCACAGGAAAGGTGGCTCTTGTGGTGCAATTTGAAGGAGGAGAGAGCAGTAGCCTTACGGATTAGGTCAGGGAGTAAGTTCCATGCATAAGGGAATACGTGGGAGAAGTTGTGAAGACAACTGTAAGAGAAGGCTTCCTTTTATTCTCCATTTTGCTTTTATCTTTGTTCTTTAAAATAGACTACGGTTCTTTTGTTCCACGTCTTGAGGCACTTTACCTGTTTTGTACTCCAGATTGTTTTCTTGCCTTTTATCACCATACTACATGTATTTGGTCATATCCATTGGCATTATTTTAAGTTTCACAGAGTCTAAGTTGGGACATTCTTTGGTCCTATTGTTTTTATTGCTAGATGGCAAGTGTAACCCAGGAACAAATTAATTTCCGGTTGGATATTCCAACTATTTTCCTTATATGCTTTTTCCCTCTGCCTGAATCCCACCTGCTTTCAGAAACGTCCTTCATTCTACCAAATCTTGGTGCACTGAATCTTAATAGCTTTATTTTTATGTCCCCTTAAGATGGGTGGTTCTGCATATATGCAGTAGCGCCCTGTGTAAGAATGATGAAAATCAGGCAGCTGCATGTTTTCAGACTCTTAGACTTAGAACAGAGTTCCCAGAAATACATTGAAGAGACATCAAAAAAAAAATTGAGTCATTTTAACAAACTTGTGGGGAGCATGAGAGTGATGCTTAGGGCCAAATACTACTCATCTAACTCACATGAGCAGTTGCATTGACATCATTAGGACTGTTTTGGGGAGTTAGGTATGCCTACGCAACAGTGGCTACAGCAGCACAACTATGGTGCTGCAGCTCTGCCACTCTAGCACCATCGCATACATGCTTCCTATATTGATGGAAGTGGTTTTCCCATCAAAGTAGTTAATACACATTTCTGAAAGGTGGAAGTTAGGTCAACAGAAGTATTCTTCCATCAACCTAGCTGTGTCTACAGCAGGGGTTAGGTTAACCTAACTACAGACCTGATTGAGGTAGCTAGGTCAATCTAATTTTTAGTTGTGTAGACCAGGACTTTTAGGCAAGTAGATTTTGGCCCTAAGTACACATGCTTCAGCTCAATAATGGAAGCTTCAAAGGCCTACAAATATTTTTCAAATGTATTTACAATCTTATCAAAAATATTTATTATTTTATCATCTTTGCAGTGCCAGAGGTGTGCATGATACTTTGCAAACATACAAAGAACAAGACCATCACTGCCTTGAAGACCTTATGAGAGCAAAAACACATGGAAGCTGATCAGTAGCAGAAGGCTAGCCCTCCAAAACGAGTTTTTAGGAAGATTTTTAAGATCATATTTTCAAAAACTGTGTATTTTTACAATATTGTTGTGTTTATCCGTGTTTTAGATAGTAAAACTGCCACTGCCATAGTAAAGGCTGAATAACCATTTCCATTTTAATGCCCTGGTTTCAGTTGTTTAAAAAATGGTTACTTACCTGTACTGTAACTGCGGTTCTTCAAGTTGTGGGTGCAGACATATTCCACTCAGGTGTGCATGCACCAAAGCCAGAGAACTTTTCTTAGCAGTACCCATCAGGATGGTGCTCATGCCCTCTGATCCTCATCGCCCCTCCCATGGCCCCTCCCATAAGGGTGGCACCTTCCCAACCCCCCTCAGTTCCTTCGCACCAGAATCAAAAACTGAAGACTCCGATGTAGAGGG
The DNA here is from genome assembly GCF_009764565.3 of Dermochelys coriacea. Classification (NCBI taxonomy): domain Eukaryota; kingdom Metazoa; phylum Chordata; order Testudines; family Dermochelyidae; genus Dermochelys; species Dermochelys coriacea. Next base: position 329,160,797 of record NC_050068.2, on the reverse strand, counting down.
ACACAGGGTGGATCATAGAATACCTGTCTGCACCTACATCTAAAAGAACAATCATTATTGTACAGGTAAGTAACCGTCTTATCTTCTTTGAGTGGTTGCAGAGATGTATTCCCTCACTCAGGTGACCCACAGGCAGTACTAGTAGGAGGTGGAACTCAGAGTCTGCTTAAATAATGACTGAAGAGCTACCTTCCCAAAAATTGTATCTGACCTAGCTACTGTGGCGAACACACAATTTTTGGCAAAAGTTTGTACAGAAGCCCATATAGCAGCCCTACAAATGTCCAAAACTGCAACATCACTGAGAAGTGTGATCAATATTGCTTGAGCCCTTGTTGAATGAGCCCATAAAGTCTGTGGGGGTGTGGTCTGAACGACTCCATAAGCTGTGGTAATGCAGGAAATTATCTACCTAAAGATTGTTTGCGCAGATACTAGCTGACCTTTCATCTGATCTACATAAAAGACAAAAAGCTGAAAACAAAATGATTTAGTTCTTTCCAGACAGAAAGCCAGGCATCACCTCACATCTAATGTCTGACGTTCCCGTTCATCTGCATTCAAGTGTGGCTTAGGAAAGAATACAGGTAAGTAAATAACCTGGTTAAACTGTAGCCTCAAGGACACTTTGTCTTTGAACAGTTGAGTAAGGGGAGGCCCTGCCGTAAGGTTCTTCACTTCGCTGACACTTTTTGTGGAAATTATAGCAACAAGAAAGGCTGTGTTTTGGGAAAGGAGAGACAAAGAGCAAGTTGCTAGTGACTCAAACAGAAAACCCATGAGGGTAGCCAGTACAGTATTAAGGTCCCACAATTACAGGTGGAAGCAGGCAGACAATACCTTTCAGAAATCTCACAACCACAGAGTTTGGGAAAACTGATTGCCCTTGGATTGAAGGATGGAACACTGACATTGCTGCCAAGTGAACCCTGGATCAGCTACGAGACAGACCCAAGGACTTCAACTGTAACAATCTAAAATGTCCTGAACATAAGATAACATCAGTGGAATTACCTTAGATATTGACCAAATTGAAAAGCTTCCATTTGGCCTAACAGATAGTCCTAGCAGATGGCTTCCGACTGTTAAATAGGACACTCCTATCTACTCCCAAACATAAACCTTCCTCCTCATCTAGCCATACAATATCCATGCCATGAGATGTAGACTGCTCAGAGCTGGATGTGCAACTTGGCTGTGGTGCTGAATCGCTCAGGAAATAGAGGAAGAGATCTGGGAGGTCAAATAGACAAATTGAGAAGCTCAGAGAACCAACACTGTCTTGACCTAGGCAGCGCAACAAGAACCAATTTGGCATGGTCCAACTTCTGCCGGAGGATAACCTGAGAGATGAGAGGAATAGGAGAAAAAGCATATATCCAATTCAGATGAGTGAGCACGTTCTTTCCATTTCTGGCCAAAGAGTTTTGTCCTAGGATCGGCCCAGCGCATTTTCAGTCTGCCCAGCGGTCACTTGTGGTCTCTGGGGATCCAGTCACTGAATGTGCTTTCCATCTATTGTCTTGCCTGCGGACTACTTGACCCGTCCATCTTCACTTTGCATCGTACATCACCCGCACTACATGGGTCACCTCTGTACAGCTTCTGATCTCCTCATTTGGGATATGATCACAGAATGATATCTTACACATTCGCCTTTCCATTGCTCTCTGGGTGACAGCGAATGGGTTCACTATCACCTTTTAACTGTCGGGATATAAATCCTAAGGAGTGCAACGTGGCCCTGGAGTCCTTAAAAGAATGTAATGTCTCATTTGTTTTTTTAGAAAACAAAGACCGTCCATCAAACAATAAGTCTTCTATGGTCTGTTGCATATCTGGAGCAATGCCAGAGCTCTGCAGCCAAAAAACCTCCTCATTGTTATTGCCAAGGTCATAATCCGAAATGAGGTGTCCACAACATGGAGCGCTAACTGCACCGATGTCTATGCCACTAGACAGCCCTCTGCCAGGAAAGCCTTGAAGTCTTCCCTGAGATTTCCAGGTAACTTACAAAGTTATATTTAGACAAGAGTGCCTGCTGATCAGCAATGCACATCTGGAGGGAAGATGTAGAATAAACCTTCCTCCCTCTTAAATCCGATTTCTTGGCTTCTTTATCTTTAGGCGTGGATTTATATCTGCCTTGATATATTCTCTCATTAGTAGCAGTCACTACAAGCGAATTGGGAGTTGGATGTAACTAGAAACACTTAAATCCTTGAACGGGGACACAGTAACATTTGTCAGTACATTCAGTGTAGCAGGCACAGACACTGGTGTATGCCACAGGGACCTTGCCAGCTCCAAGATAACTTCATATATAGGGAAGGCTACTCTTCCTGGGGCTGAAATCTGCAGAATGTCCAGCAATCCATGGGTGTTCTCTCAGACAAACTCAGTGTGGATACCCTATGCTGCAGACATCCTCCTTAGAAAGTCCTGATAAGCCTTAAAGTCTTCCAGAACCAGGAAGGATGAGTCTGGGGCTGGGGAATCATCTGGTAAAGAGGATGACAGAGGTGGAGGAGCAAGAACCTCCTTCTGAGGCAAAAGCTGTTCCTCTTGCTGGACTGGAAATTCAGCAGGGGCAATATGGGTTGAGCCTCCCATCTAGGCTGGGCAGGAGATGAAGCAACCAGACAATTCAGTGATCTCGGCCTAGAACAAGCAGTTGACTGAGCTCTTGAAGAATGTGAGACAGTCCACAGATCACAAGGAGGCCAATTTGGAAATGAGTAGGGTTCCAGAGGCCAATGAGCACTGAGCCAAGAACTCCTATCTTCCAGTCACTCTCATTACCAATGCTCCTTCATAGAAGATCTAAAAGATTTGCAACACCAGATCCTGGAAGGAGATGGGGAAGAAGCAGCTGATCCTGACCTCAAGTATGAAGAGTCCCCGGAATATCTGCCAGTAATGAAGGGGCCAGACCTGCTAGGGCTACCAAGCACTCTGCTCTGACTAAAGTCCAGTGCTGCATCGAGATCTCAGCCAAAACTGTAGCCACTGCCATCATATACTGGCAACTTGAAGCTGCAATAACATTTGTTATCAGGAAGCCCATCGTTACCAGAGTCACAGCTGGTACCGAGGAAGAGGTTGGTGCTGGATCAGGAATTGGTCCCAGGTTAGCAAAGTCTTGGGCATTGAAAATGGTATTGGTACCGAAAAAGGATGTTTCAGTGCTGAATAATGGGACTGGGTTCACCTTTCTGGCAGATCTCAATGAAGTAACTGAAACGGAGGAGAGTCCAGGACCAAAAGGGAGAGTAAATCAGATGCTTTCTGGTAAGCCAGTGGGTTCAAGACTGTCAGTGTAAAAAGCGATTTCAGTACTGAATTCAGTGGCTGTTCAGCGGATGGTGCTAGAGTCGACGGTATAGTGCCAATCTGATCTTGCCTTGGTACTGGAAAGTTAGTCTCTTTTTTAAGCCCTGTTCCGAACATCCTGACCGTTTTGGCAAACCTGGGCATTTGTCGTGTTTGGGCATAGTCCAACAGTTTCACCTCTGGTTCTGAGCCAAAAGTACTCACCCACAGGTGCACCCTCACACCTTGCGCTTTGCTGTCCAGATCGCAGCCCGTACCCATTCCTTTTCCCCCCTGTCCCCATCTCTGCTATTTGGCTCAATTGGGGGCGTGGAAACCATTCAGAGGAAGCTTGGGCCAGCCCCATGCGTCCTGTTTTAGGTTTAGGGAAATATGGTCACCCTATGGAAAGTGGATAGACAACCCGGCTCTATCTAAGGCATTGAGAGAAACATGATGGTGTTCCATCTTTCCTAGAAGAGGAGGGAGAGTCTCTCTGAGCTCTGAAATGGCTCCAATTAGTTTTATGAATCCTCTTCCTTGGGGAACCAGAGGAAGGGAACAGTCTCAATCTGGCAGCCTATCTGGGGTCAGCATCAGCTCCAAAGACTGATGGACCTGGCAATCTGCAGAGAGCCCCCGGGTTCAATCCAGCCTCATGGCAATTCCATGAGGTGCTGTATTAAATGTAAGCCCCTGAGTCCTTTTCTTAAAGGAGCAGCAAATGGAGCACTTTTCTTTAATGTGCCCCTCTCTTAGGCATAACAAACACCACGTGTGCAGGTCATTATTGGGGATAGCCACCCCACAAAAAGGACTGTACTTAAACCCTAGTGAGGGCATATCCATGTTACACTATAAAGAGAACTAATTTCTAAACTAAGTACTAACTACAAAGGTACTACTTACTAACTTTACAGACAGCCTCACTGTTGTCATCAGAAACTGTGAGGTAAAATCTGTACAGGAAGCTCGGACCCAAGCTGCAAGCAGTGAGAAGGAATGCAGGGGAGTCAGGGCAGCACCGCACTTATACGGACCAGCATGGCCCTTATATAGCCATGGGAGGGGCTATGAGAGCCAGAGGGCACAAGCACCACCCTGATGGGTACTACTCAGCTATGTTCTCCAGATTCAGCCCACACACACCTGAGTGGAATACATGTCTGCAAACACTCAAAGAAGAACATTCCAAAACTTTAATCTTTAGGCTGAAATTTCTCAGACTTGCTTGCAGCCAGAAACTGCTGGAGAAATTTTTTGGAGAAATTATGAGCAACCATTTTCAAGTATGAGGGGAAGAACAACAACATCTTTGTTACAAAAACATTTTGTGACTTTTTAATACATGTTATTTATCAAAATCATTTTGATTATTAATAAAAAAGGAAATTTATTCTGGAATGTAAAACTGAAAAGAGAAAGATTTCCCTCAATAAAATACATTTGAGAGGTATTAGAATATAGGCTATGTCCTTGCTCATATCCCATTATATTCAGAAGATTGTACTGTATATGTCTTTGGGCTGAGATATGTCTGAAACTTGCTTGTTCCTAGACAGATCAAAAATCCTTATATCCTTTTTAATGAAAATATTAGACACAAGAATGTTAGGCTATAGCTTATGTTTCCATTAAGTGTAGTTATGACTTGTATATCAAGGCAATAAAAGGGTAGCATAGACATAATACGGGATCCCATCTCCCATGGATGGAAGGCAGGAGTAACAGAAATGAAGGGATTTACATTTTTAAAGTATAACAGATGTACTTTGGAAATACTGCAGACAGGAAATTGCTTGAAAATGTGTGTATCAGGAACTTCCTTGCTACTATCATAGTACGTTTTAAGTCTTGTAAAAGGGGGAAAAAATAATTTCCCAAAAGTAACATACACTGTAACTGAATGGAAAGTGTCTTAAACATTATTAAACTTGATGGTCTTCTATTAAATGAAAATAAGTGAATACATTCAAATTTTCCTTTGACATTAACAATATTTTTTGATGTTAACAGTTTGGTGCCTGATCCTGCAAACCTGTATTCCTGCACTAGGTTTCACTGAAGTCAACGGCTCTATGGGGAAGAGTAAACACTATGGGCCTGATCCAATGTCCACTGACGTCAATGGAAAGACTCCTATTGACTTAACTGAGCATTGGATTAGGCCCCATGAGAAAGCAAGGGCTTGCAGGATCAGGCTCACAAAAACACAAAAGGTACAGGGAATAGAAATTTCTCTTATCTGCTTTTTAGAATCAAAACTGTAGTAAAATATCAGGAAATCTCAATTATTTCAGTTAAGTTTTTAATCACAAAATTACCTGGGCCTAGGTTCTGTCATTCTGTCTCAGGCAAACTAGAACTTCGAAAGTAGTCCTATTGATTTCAGTGGTCCCAACTGCATCCTTATTCATGTTAGTGAATACTTACTCATGCAGGTGGTCCCAACTGGACTACTCTCATAAGTGCTCCACATTGTGACCAAGAGTAACACAGTTGCACCTCAGGTGAGTGAGAGCAACAGTCTGAAACCTACTGAGCAAATTAAGATAAGTTCCATAGGAATGGTGCCACAATATCATTATGAAATGTAACAAAGCAAGAACAGAAAAAGGTATCATATCAGCTTCTTGCATTCATAAATCCCATGTCCTCTTAATGGAAACAGGCTTGGTTTTACTCATCATGAATCTTGGGCCCTGATACTTAAGCAAGGGTGAAACTGTAAGCATGTGTGGAATCAGGGCCCTATTCATGAGTTTACCTGCTGAGTTTTCTAACAAATTAAGTATTGTTTCCCTGCATACAATACACATACATTTGCTAAGAATAATACTGCTGCTTGAATATTTGCAATGATTATTTTTTGTTATATATCCGTTGGCACTCTTCTTTTGTTTTGACTAACTGGCCTAACACCTAAAAAGAAAAGCTTAGAAAGAAGCTTAGTCCCTTCAAGCACTACAAGGCAATGATTCTAAAACTGTCACAGGCATGGGACAGAGTGGAAATGAATTTGCTATGAGCACTACAATATTCATTACAGTTGGTCCAATGGGGATCCTGAAATATTCTTCTATATAAAATGGGTCTTTTGTAAAATCTAATTCCAAGGGTCAACAAATTTATCCATACAAGCAACAGGTCAAGTGTCCTCTTTATCCAGAATGGCAATTTTTTTCTCTTAAAATTATGCTGCTATATCTATATTTAGGCAATGGAAGCTGTTGGGTGTTGCCAGTTTTGAAAACCAGGAAAATCCCTAAATATGGCAGTTGGCGTTTGAATTTAGGCTCCTATTTATGAAATCTCAGCCCAGTAATCCAATCAAAACATTTTGAGAGATTGCATATGATTTTTAACAACTATATAAAATGTATTCTGTATGTATGCAGTGAAGCAATTCTAACCTCCATCATTAGGACAGTGCAAATCCATGTTGCATATTCGGCATGTTTCAAACCTACTGAACTCCCTCTGACAGAATACTTGAAAAATATGCAACAGAGATCCGCTGTACAGAGTGCAGAAAAGAATTTGGCCTTCATGGTTTCTCCTTAGTAGCACCATTTAATGGTGTTGGATCCACTGGGCTTGAAACCTGATGTCCTTTACTACAGTATTCAAAACTAACTTCTGCACAGTACTTACGAAGTCTAAATTAAAAGTGTAAATATTTATCTTCTTTGAACTTCATTTATATTATTATAAAAAGTGTATAAAATAAGTTTATATTAATTCCTCTTTCATCAAAAACTCAAAGCACACATAAATTAAACAAAAGATTGTTAGATGACTTTTCATATCATGTCTCAAGATGTAAGGATACGATGTATACTCTGGGTACAGTATATAGCATAGAGAATGACAGTGTAATGGCCACTGCTAGCAGTTAGTTCAGAAATTACTATAATGATGAATGACAAGATGGGTGAGATAATATATTTTATTAGCCCAATTTTTGTTGGTGAGAGAGACAAACTTCCAAGTTTGAACTTTGAAGAATAGTGCTTTAACGTGGCTGTGTAGTCGTGGCATCAGCGCTGGGAAAGAGCTCTCTCAGCACTGTAAAAACACCCACCCCCACAAGGGGAGTAGCTACCAGCACTGGGAGCATGGCTACACTGCCACTTTACAACACTGAAACTTGCATCATTCAGGGGGGTGTTTTTTCACACCCTTGAGTGAGAAAGTTTCAGCGCTGTAAAGTGGCAGTGTAGACAAGGCCTGATTACATTTTCCAGACCTAAAGAAGGTCTGTGAAAGCTGAAAAGCTTGTGTCTCATCAACAGAAATTGGTCTAATAAAAGTTATTACATCGCCCACCGTGTCTCTCTAATATTCTGGGACCAATGCAGCTACAACAACACTGTATACTACAGTGATGAATGGTAAATTTCAGGGTTAACTTATCTGTCTTGTGGGAGGAGGGAAAACTGAAAAAAACATGTTTGAATGCTGTTGTGTCAGCAACAGAGTTTGGATGACTGCCTGCAGCATGGGGCTCTGCTGCACGTAAATGAGAATAAGAAGCAACATACGGTATCTTAACTGGCTAACTGTGGTCAAAAAACAGGAGAAAATCCAAAGAAAATTCTTACACTTACATTCTTGGCCACTGTCAGAGGACTGGATACTGGGCTTGATGGACCTTTGGTCTGACCCTGTATGGTCGTTCTTATGTTCTATTATAAAACTTTACAGTTCCAGGAATTCCAAATCTCACATAAAATATACTAAAAAAATACCAACAGTGACTAAATTATATTTTAAATTAAATTAAAATCCCTTGTTTCTCCCCCATTTGTGTTATCTGGATTACTCTTTTCTTTTCTAGGCCTCCGTCGAGGATAAGGAGTTTTTAATTGCTTTTGAACAAATACTGCTTTAGAGCCAAACAGTGATTTTCTTGCTCACAGATTTGCATAAGCAGGGTCTGAGTCAACACTGAAGTGCATATTCTCCTATATTAAAACACACAGTAAGGAGTCCAGGGGAAAGAAATTGCTACAGAGGTTTCTCTCGCAGTTTCTCCCAGACTTCTCTATCAGGAGAGCAGGGTTTGGACTCCTATTGAAGAAGCAAGTGACCTGGCTCCTAGCACTGTGGATCTTGGAGGATCTGCCAAGAGCCATGAACATCTGTGTCGAAGCCCCACATGTCTAACTTGGCTCCAAGGCCCTCTACGGTTGTTTCCTGCTCCTGGCAACTTGACATCTTTGAAGCTACCTTGCCAGAGCTTCTTTCACTAGCAGCTTTACCTTGGAGCACAATGTAAGGGGGCCTCTGTATTAGAGTTGTTACAAATTTTTCTATCTAAATGTGTTTTCAATGGAAAATGCAGTGTTCACACATTCAAAATTTCCTTTGGAAAATTCTGATTCTAAGTTTTCAATTTTCCCTCAAGCTTCATCAGCCTAAGTCAAAACATTTCCATTTGCCAAACCATATTGAAACATTTTGTTTTGGATCAGTTCAACATAAATCTGTGTAAGTTTGAGCTGCAGCCAAGCCTCATGGGAGTTGTATGTAGTTTGAGTGCCTCATGTCTCCATTCTCCTTCATGGGCTGGGTTCCCTGACTGGACTACATCTCCTATGATGCACCACAGTTTCCCCCACTAGTTGAACAACCATAGTGCAGCATAGGAGTCATCTCGTCATGTATGTCTTGGGGAACACACTATGCCTGGGAAGCCTGGCAAGTTAAGACAAAACATTTTAAGTCAGTTCAACAATCAAAAATGAAATATTTTGATTTGGGAATATCAAAACTTTTCATTTCAATATGCAATGTCAAAATGAAACACTCCAAATTGAAATCTTTTTGGCAACTTTCCATTCCATAAAACATTTCAATTTTTTGTCTTGATTCAGGATGAAAAGAATTTTTACAATACTAGAATTTTCCACAGGATGAAAATTTTGATTTGCAGCCAGCTTAATTCTCCCTGGAAAAGGGCTACAGAATGAGAAATTCAACCCTGGTCTGTATTACCTTTACAGCAGAATTCCCTCCAGACCCTGGGCAATGTGTATATCTCTCGTCAAGCTCCTTGCCTTCCCCTGGATGCTCCAGGGTCTGAGTCAAAGAGGGTTGGGTGCTGAAGGGAGAAGGTCACTGCACAGCCCCTTAAAAAGGCAGTATGTAAGGCAGTTTGGGGGCAGGGCCACTGAGTTCACAATTATGTGGATCCAATGTCCCAGAAATTCTGCATGGCAGCTGCAGAGAGGCATGGCATGGAACAATGAATGTCAAGGGTCTGAATTGCAACTCCTTGGCTTGCCTGCAAGTCAGGAGGTTGAATTCCAAACCCCCACAGAGATCCCTTCACAAAGCCCAATTACTACACTGCCCTTTATTAAGCTAAAACACTACTGCAGTTATGAAACTGTTTTTGAAATGTATCAAATTCATCAGTACAAAATAGTCTGCAAAGCTTTACAGAATATTTTAAAGATATGGTAATTTCACTACTTAATATTTGTGTGATTTTGTTTAAATGGGGATGTGAGTTACAAAGGAAAAATATCTAGGTAAGAAACATATTGATTTTCTTTTATGGGGTTTTTACCATATCTGAGACAGTGGTTCCAGAAATATCAACAGACATCAATGAGGTCATGTTTCCCAGTGCCTCAATCCCAGCATCAGTCACACTTTCACAGTAACGAATATTCAGGTAGGTCAGATTATGGCACCTAAATTAAAACACAGAAATGTGAGCTTTCCACTTCTTTATGGAAATGTTTTATGTTATGTACATTTTTTAATAACTGTAATAATAGGCTGGGATTTTCAAGGTAGCCTAAGAAATCAGGCACCCAGCTCCCATTCAGTTTCAGTAAGATTTGGGTACATGACTTGCTGAAAAATACAAAATTATTTATGAGCTATAAAAATTAGAAACCAACAAATACTACAACTAAAATATGAAGAACAAACACCAATCAAACACTACCCAAAATCAGAAACTTGGACTGCAATTTATCCATTTGTAGGACATTGCTTACACTTCCAAGTAAGAAATAGGACCTAATTCTGTAAACACTTACTGCCAGGAATAGTGTTCAGTACTGTAAGTAGCTATTTTGTCCAATGGGGCTACTCACAGTTCTAAACATTTACACAGAGAGTATATTTGAAGATGAAATCTAATTATAGAATACACTGCCAATTTGGGGCCCCTGCCCTGTTTTTGACAGTCTGCCCTGAGGTAGGCATTCAAGGTTATGAGCTACTCCAGCCAGCGGCAATAAGATCATGTAATCAAGACATAAGATTATGTAATAATAGCCTCAAAATATCCAAACTCTACAGAATATTTACTGTTCTACATAGTGTAGGTTTTTAATAAAAACACTGATCCAATGCAAAGGTTAAACTACCGACAATATCTGTTTCAAAACATAGATTCTTAAGTAACACTGTAGCCAAGTTTTCCTTATATTTGAACATCAAAACTACATGTCAGTTCTTTTCGGCCTAGCTCATCCTGATTCTACACTATGGATGAAATCTACTATTTCATGCATATTTTTTTCTGGAAAAATAATTCTGTACATTTTAAACACATTAAATGAGAATAATCCAATAATTCTCTTTTTGAATAAACTATGTTGTGCTAGACCCCCTCTTTGCTTGGCAGATGCATTACAAGAGAGAAAAGTATTAAGAGCTTCTTCCTCATATACAGTCAGCAAATAGGAATCCTTAGTGCTCAAAAGAGCAGTAGGGGTACACCCAGCTAGTGCCCTAGCCCACTCCATGGCCTCAAAGGAGTCTTGTCTGCCAGCTAAAAGACACAGGCATCCCCCAGCCTGCTAACATGCATGCTCCTGTTAGCAGCAAACACTGGCAAATCATGAATATTGCTCCTGCTCAGAGGAGTAACTAACAGTGGCCTGCATTATGCCATCTTGTCCTGCAACTGCAAGATGACTTTTTGGTAGATATACAGCAGACACTCCTCCAGTCCCCCTCTCGGCGTTCCTATTGAAGGTTAGATTTATAACTTGAGGTGGAGGGGGTTTGCCATGCAGCTCTCATTAGTTTGTGCAACCATGGTTATGCATATTTATTGAGTTAATAAAAATTAAAGACAGCTCTGCCACGTGGCAACAAGCTTTTAAGCAGTTTTACTTTGCTGAACTTCACTTTCTAGTTTTTTGAATGAATAGAGAGGAACTCTCAGTCATACCGATCATTTTCATAGATTTTGAAGGCCAGAAGGTACCAATAGATTAGTCTGACCCCTGTAAAAACACAAGCTACAGAATTTCACCCAGTTACCCTTGTGTTGAGCCCTATAACTTGCCAAATTAAATTTTCTAAAAAATAATATTTTAAGAGAATAATTGTTAATTACCACCAGATCAATACTGGTGTCACAATAATACAGTACCTTTGGGCTATTTTCATGAGAGAGGCATCAGTGACATGGATACAGTTAGTGAAGTTCAGTTCTCTTAGCTTTGTCCCTGATGATCCTTCTAAAAATAGACGTAAACCTGCATCACTGATTCTAAAATATAAACACAAAAACATATTTACACACACATATTTTCATAATCCACATGATTCAATATATAATTTGCATCTGATGACTGGCATTACAGATAAACAGTGACTGAAACTGATAGCTGCCAACATCATTTATTTTAGCCGAATTTGAATAAGTAGCCAGAGGAAGAATTTGATAGTTTAGCTTATGAAAAAGAAGCCCTCTAATGGCACAGGTGCAATGGTAGAATGTATGAGTGGATACTGCATTACCTATACCAGCAAAATAGTCCCCCAGCAACAGTCCCACAATGCCACTATTCCAGCAACAATTACCGCTCTAAACTTTGCTGCCCAGGCATCACAAAGACTGGAAACCTAACCCTCTTCTCCTCCTCCCTTTGAAAGACCCAAGCATATTTTTGAAGTGCCTCCCTTCCGGTTAGCCCCCAGTGGCAAGCACACCTTTGTGACCACATAGTTACGGTTCCCCACAAAACTCCAGCTAAACTTCAAGCTGCTGCCTGGTTCAGGAAAGAAGTCCTGGATTTCCTCAGCTTTTGAAGAGAAGGAACAGTGCAGAAGCTCCAGTCCCGCTGTGCAGTGGCGCCAGCTTGGGCTGCAGCCACATGCTGCCTGCCATCTCGCTGCTCTGGGACTGGGGGGGGGGGGAGGCTGTGGCTGTGCACCACCTGCCCTCCCAGCATTCCAGGGCTGGGGGCGGGGTGTGTGACCATGCACCTCCCGCCCTTCTGGTGCTCCGGAATTGGGGGGGGGCTAAGGCCACGCTGCCAGCGCTCTATGCCTTGGGGGGCTAGTCTAGGGCAGAGATCAGTGGTTGCGGTTGGGGGGCTCTGGCGGAGGGGAAATATGGAAGGTGTGTGGCCTCAGGTGGAAGGGGCGGGGCTGGGAACTAACTTCCCCCAGTCAATGGTTCATGTGCCACCCATGGTGGAAGGGAAGGAAATGCATCTGTTGCACCAAGAGTAAAGGGAGACCAATAAAAAATCTAGGGCTAGTCCCCACATCTACCACTTCTATGCAGAGCCGGATGCCATACTTGATGGGGACACCACCACCATCACCCCAGAAATTACCATGGACACCTCACAAGACCTGAAGGAAAGAACCCCAACAGTGACCAGTGATGGAGAGCTTGTTGAGGAGGGTGCATGTGAAGAATGCAGACAATGTGGAGAGCCAGGAATGTAAGACAAATCTAACCCAGATGAGCCTGGAGGAAAAATTCACTGCTACCACTTGTTTCATGGCTTAAAAAATAAATTGTTCATGTCTTGCAAAAATCCTTCCTACGCACACTCAAAATAGCGTCCAAAAGTGCATGGAGAGGAACCAAAGGAATTGCATTTCAAAAAAGGTGGTTTATTTTAACAACATGCACTGGCAGTCATTGGCAAAAAAGAGAGCAATATAAATAAATGCATTGCAAGCAGAAAAAGAAAAACACTGATCCTGAAATCTGAGCATTCAAATAAAAACCCCTTAGAAAATTTAAAATAATTCTTGCAAGCAATCCAGGAACTGCTCATTCAGACTACCTGATTTTCTATGGCTAACATGTATTTTAAACATCAAAACATGCAGAACTTTGATTTTCCAATCCAAGAGTCTAAGCCCAAAACAAATTATTTGCATGCTGTAATTGGATCTGGAGGTAGAAAGAGTTTGTTTCTGGCTCTGTGGAGCTTGGCCTTCAATTGACCTGCACGGCTAAGCAGCAGTAACCACTCTCTTCCTCTTTTGGAGTGTTGTGTTGATCTTGCCACAGATCTCCCTGTTATCATCTGGCACAACCTTGATAAAGTTTTAAAGCAGTTATTTTTTAAGTTTTGCCTTGAGATTTCTTGGAAGGGTTGCTTTTGTTCTTCCCTGGTATAGGAAACTTTCCCATGCCACTCTTCAATGAATTCCGGCAGCACCATCACTGTGAAGAGGCTAGCAGCATAAGGGCCCAATGGCTTTGTGTTGCCTTGAGCAGTTGCCTTCTCTTGGCCTTTGACTACTTCATGAGTGATATTTTCAGCGAGAATCACCATTGCCTATAATAAATGTTGCAATATTTACTGCACTATCTCTGTATTTATTACCAAGGACACACAGTAGAATATCCCCCTCTCACTACTATAGGCTGTGAAAAGTGCCCACAATATATTCACCACACTGGAAAGTCTGACCCTGTTCATACTTTTATGAATTTTTAGGGGAATTTTTTAGGGAGTTTTCTCATTTATCTTTTTTTTATCTTAAAGGCCAAGCCTTTAATTCTAACAATGTCTGTCTGTCTTGTTGTTTATCAGTGACCTTACCTAAGGTATCCTTGAGAGGCACCCACACACACACACCTGTTGAAAAGACTAACTTTGATCAAAAGGAAAAAGAAACAGTCAATGGAGGACATGTTCTCAGATCTCTTCAGGAGCTCCAGGTTCAAGATCCACAAAACAAGGGAGTTTAGAGAAATCACTTGCTGGAGGAGAGACAGAAGGACTAGGAGATGCATAGTGAAGTCCACCAAGACATTATGCAGCTCCTGGGACAGCATATTCAGATAAAAAGCTCCCAAAAACTTTCACTCCAGCAGCCATTGCAATGCTTGGACAATTGTAGGGTTCCAGGACCTGGCCCATAGGACCCACTCAGTCTCCCAGCATAGTGTGTCACACTATCCCTTCCACTCAACCCCAGTGAGTGAACCTACTCTGATAGGTGATTCATACAGGAAAACTCAGCACCTTTTTGTTTTAAATGGGATTTTGTTGAAGTGTTATTGTTCATAACTGTTCAGTAAAGTTTGGTTTGTGAAAATCAAGATTTATTTTGTCTTATAAGACATCCATGTGACCCGCAAACCAATATCCTCTCTCCAGATTCAAACAGTATATTAACAATTCATTTCTAATTCAGATACAAGCAAACTACAATTTAATTACAAAGTGATACAAATAAACACAAAGCAACATACTGGCTTACTACAGAACACTATCTAAAATGTGCTCTTAAAGCCTCCTTCAACTTTATAGCACTTTGGTATGCTCTTGCAATTGCCCCTAGGTTTGGATGTTCAAAATCAGACAGACTTTCCAGTTCCCCTCCTACATCTTGCTTGTAATGTTTCTCCATTTGCCTCACAAATATGATGTGTCACACATTGCAGCAATAATAGGAATATCTGGCTCACTGAGATCCAGTGTAGTTATGAGACAATTCCACAGTCCTTTCAATCTACCAGATGCACATTCAACAATCATCTTGCACCCAGCTCAGAGGATAGTTATATCTTTTCTTACTGTTGTCCATGAGCCCAATGTGTGGCTTCATAAGCCAGGGAAGCAAAGGGTAGATTGGGACCCCCAAGAATCACAGTTGGAATTGCAGTCTCGCCACTGCGAAGGTGCTGGTCCAGGAAAAATCTCTGTGAATGCAGCTTGCCATCAAAGTCATGTGTTCCTGAAAATGCAAGTATCATGCACCTTGCCAGACAGCCCAATGTTAATGTCAGTGAAGCATCCCCAGGGATCCACCAGTGTTTGCATAACCTGGAAAAGTATTCCTTTCTGTTTATATATTCAGAAGCAAGACAGAATCAGGATATGTCTCTCATAGTTCAGTTTGGGAAGACCACAGCACTCAATCCATCTATTTTTTCCTGCACATTGCCCAGAGTCACAATCCTGCATCGCAGGACATATTTAATGGTATTCCACATCTGGATGACAACAGCCCCTACTGCAGACTTCCCAACATGGAATTGATTGTCTATAAATGAATAGCAATCCAGTACTGGTAGCTTCCACAGCATGATTGCCACCTGTTTCCGCACTGTCAAAGCAGCTCTCATTTTGGTGTCTCTGTGCTGGAGGACTGGGACAAGATCTGCACACAATTACAAAAATGTTGCCGTCTGCATTACAAACTTCCACTGGTACCCCAGATTTGCATCACGATGTGATCTTACAATTCAGAGCTCATTTCACGGGCCCAGAAGCACTACTCCACCATGTGCAACTGGTGAATGTCTGCAGTACCTGGCGATTTTCGTTCCCTGTCTGCAGCATCCACTCCTGCTCAAATTTCTCATTTTCACTGCTGCATACTTGGCCACTGTAGTAGCTCTGGGGTTCTGCAAATACAGAAGAATCAGGCCCAGCTGCCCTATTCCTACAACAGACACAAGAACTCCAGCATTCTGTTCACCATCTACGCTTCTGCCAGTGAAAACTGGTGCAAATAATTGTGGGAATTTTAAAAAATACAGCACAAAAATATAAGATTATGGGATGGAGACTGGCGTAGAGCAAATTGTGGGAACTTGAATCTAAGCTCCCATACACTTTCTTGACAGGAATGCTGACAACCCACAATGCACTTTCTAAATGTCCCACAAGGCAATGTGCCAGATCATGCAGTGCACACTGGGAAACCTACCCACAGCAATGTGTGTCTTGCCAATACAACTTCTCACAGTGCAAACAGGCAGCACCAGCAAAGTGTGCACATAGCATAGCAACGTTACAATGTCAACAGCTCTATGTAGGTAAAAATGCTACTAGTAAATCCTTCTAATGTAGACATGGCCTAAATGTTAAAGCAGAAAATTCAGGCAGCTGTCTCCACTATTAATGTCATGCCACTACAGTAGCACATCTCAACACAACATAAATTATATTTACATGCATTGTTATCACATTGTGATGCAGCATCAACAAGCCCAAAAGTGATTTGCTTGTGAATCATCATCATCACCATCATCATCATGTTCCCATTTTTTAGGGCTGTGATGAAGCTCTTCCACTCCTGTCTGTTTCTGGCAAGTCTGTCAATGGTTCCCCAGCTGTGCCCCAGGTTTTTCAGCTCAGCTTCCATAGTTCTTTGCCATGTTGTTTTCAGATGGCTTTGTTTTCGCTTGCCTTCAGGTGTCCATCTTATTGTTATTCTGTTGATGGAATCAGTTTCCATCTGAAGCATGAGGCCAATCCATCTCCAGCGCCTCCTGGCAATGATGGTGCTCAGATCCTCTTGGCTGCCCGGTGTCAATAGATCTTGGTTTGAGATTGTTCTGGGCCAAAAGATACGGAGGATTTTTCTGAAATGAAGACAGTTTGGACATGTCATACTTTCTCATTCCCCAGCATTCTGCACTATAAAGTAGTGTTGAAAGAACGCAACTCTGATAAATCTTGAGTTTGGTTTTGGTGTTGTATTTTGATGATTTCCAGACTGTATTTAACCTCCTAAAGGTGTTCCTGGTTTTACTAATTCTGTTCCGGATGTCCTTGCTTATTCCATCATCCTGGCTGATGGTGCTGCCCAAGTATGAGAAGATTTCTGCATTGGTGAAAACATGATCCTCTATCCGTACTGCTGATGATGAGGCAATATTAAAGGTAATGATATCTGTCTTATTGTGATTGATTTTGTCCTCTGGTGTCCGTGCCTTGTCGTGGCAGGACAGCTTGCATGCTCTAACGATCCCCAGAGTCTGTGTTGGCGGGGGCTTTTTGCTCCTGGCAGGTTCAACCATGCTGGACTGGTCTGTGGGGGAGGGACCAGACAAACAGACACTCTGATCCTCCAAATTAGGGATTAGGCACAGGGCTAACAACCCTATCCCGTAAAAAACAAAATATGTTACGAAAATAGCAGCGGAGAAATCGACCATTACTGTGTGTGATGGCCTTCAGGAGTCAATGACCTATATGATTGCCAGTGGTGAAAGCCGAAAGGAAGCCATTGGCATGAAGACTGACGTGCTCAACACTAAGACAAAAACCAAACTCGTTTTTTGGAACATATGGACAGTGTACGAAACAGGAAAGCTAGCTCAGGTCACAGCAGAGACGAGATGCTCCAGCTTACACATCCTGGGGGTCAGCGAGAGCAGATGGACAGGATCAGGAAGATTAACAACAGCCTCGGGAGAAACTTTACTGTATTCTGACCGGGTTGATGGACAACACCGTGAGAGTGTTGCCATCCTTTTGCTTGTGAATGTAGCCCCCTTAAAATTAGGAAGACCCAAGAAATTTCAAGATAGCAATCCAATTGCATGGCACTATTTAATGGGCCATTGTCAAGATTTAAATAATTTTTTGCATTCATCCCTCCTGACACATCCACTATACCACAAAACCTAGAATGGGGACAGTTTTAGGGTTCTTTTGTGCTGTTCTGGAGCACGGGCCAGGATCTGGTCCATAATCTATTTGTTATTTGGCTTTGTTTCTAATAACATAATACAAATTTAAATTTGAAAACAGATTTTACATCAAATCTATATTTCTGCAGTAATGCAACTTGTTGCTTTTATGCTGATAACTGTAAAAAAGAAGGTAATTGTATTTATGTCCTAGTACTTCCTAGTCCGAATACATTATCTCCATCTTCAAGAAGCTAATAAAACACCCATAAGCTCTAATTTCACTGTCCTACTGTACATTCTATTCTGTTTCGTACTAGCCTCACTATGGCCTGAATCCAGCACAGTACTTAAGTACATGCCTGGGATTACTCGTGTGCTTAGAGTTACATGCGTGCTTAAGTGCTTTGCTAGATATGGGTACTAATCAATATTTATATCCAATGTATTTTTCAAAACATGCTACAGAAAAAACCCCTATTTTTATTTGGTACATATTTAGTATATTTGGAACAAAAATGTACCAAATATGCAATATTTTAAAAAATAAATTAATACTATATTTATTAGCACAGTCAGAGCATTTAAATCTGAAAGCAATTCACCTTAAGAGGAATATAAATGATTTAACTAAAATAAATAGATCACAGGAAACTGGGATGTAATTTATTACCTTACACAATCCGCTAAATTCAATACAAGAATATACTTCAACGGAGAAATTGTCTTAAGACTGACATCTGTAATCTTCTGGCAATCAGCCATATAAATGTGCTTGATTTGTGGGCAGGATTTGCTCATCAACTTGAAACTTAAATCAGTAATCCGATTATTCCCTGTTGAATTACATGAAGATATAAATCACATATTAGCTATGCATTAAGGGCTTGATCCGAATCCCCACTGAAATTAATTGAAATGCTCCTACTGATTTCAAATGAGCCAGATCAGACTCTAAAAGCATAAATAATAATTCTACTGAAAGTCACTGACCTTCAATTCTGACCTTGACAAGTTTACATTCAGCAAGGGCTTTAAAAGCTACATCAGAAAGATGTGGAGAGTCCAGAAAAACAACAGACATAATATCTTGGCATTTTTCAACTAAAACCTTTGAAAAGAAAACAAAAAAAGGATGATTAAACAGAACATCCACATCTATGATATGTCACATAGCCAAAAGCTAACTAATATTTTCTTCACTGATCTAATAATAACCATTGTGTTTTCTTCCATTATAGTTATAACCCAATTTTAAAACTAAACTTTTAAACTGTGACCAATGGTACAGATAATCAACTTAAAATCTTGTATTTTTTTATTATAATTTAAAATATAAGACGAAAAAATCAGTGACCCGAGGGATGCTGGGAGGGCGAGGGCAGAAACAGAAGAGTATACATCTAGTATAACAATTAGATTTGCAGAAGCTTGAATTTTTTTTTCCGTATCTGTGGCCCTATTGTGCCTTCGATTTTAATGCAGAACTCTTCATTGAAGTCAACAGGAAGTTCTCTGCAAAAAATCAGTAGCAAAATATTGGCCTGATATTCTATACTAATGGCCAGCTAAACTTTGATTTAATACAAAATAAAGCCAAATAGGTCTTATTTATAAGATAGGAGATTATACTTTGATTGTGCCAATGCACAGGTGGGAAAAGATGGAACAACTGTTGAAAGTTTTTGAGAGTTATCAAGTGTTAAAAGGACTTGTAAATCTGGTCTGGAATAAAATTGATCTAATTTGTTTGGTGATTTTAAAAAATATATATTCTTGTAAAAAGTGTTTAAAGGGTAAAATTCTCCTAATAGACTGCATGTGCACAACTCCCTTTGAAGTCAATGTGAAAGGTACACACGTATTCAATGGCAGAAATTTCCCCTAAATGCAAGGTTGTTTTCAATTTCTTACTTGAATACATTTGTCTGTAAGAGTTGGCATATCATTGATTACCAAGTGCTTAATCCCACTGCAGCTGTTAGCAATATATCTGAAGCCATCAACAGAGATCTAATTAAAAAAAAGAAATCAGATTTTATAAAGCATTTACAGGAAACTCAACAAAGAAAAAAGTTACTAACCTTTCTGTAACTGTTGTTCTTCAAGATGTGTTGCACATGTCCATTCCAACGTAGGTGTATGCGCGCCCCAAGCACGCTTGCTGGAATTTTTTCCCTAGTTCAGTGATTCCCAAACTTGTTCCGCAGCTTGTGCAGGGAAAGCCCCCAGCGCACCGGGCCGGTTTGTTTATCTGCTGCGTCCGCAGGTTCAGCCGTTTGCAGTTCCCACTGGCCGCAGTTTGCTTCTTCAGACCAATGGGAGCTGCTGGAAGCAGCAGCCAGTACGTCCCTTGGCCCGCGCTGCTTTCAGCAGCTCCCATTGGCCTGGAGCAGCGTACTGCAGCCAGTGGGAGCTGCGATCGGCTGAACCTGCAGACGCGGCAGGAAAACAAACTGGCCCAGCCCGCCAGGGGCTTTCCCTGCACAAGCGGCAAAACAAGTTTGGGAACCACTGCCCTAGTGGTATCCATCGGGTCGGCTCCAACACCCTCTGGTGCTGCACTCATAGGGCCCTGCCAACCCCATTCCCCTTCAGTTTCTTCGTACCGACTGACTCAAAGAAAAGGGGATAGAGGGTGGGTTTTGGCATGGACATGTGCAACATATCTCGAAGAACAACAGTTAAAGAAAGGTTAGTAACTGTTTTTTCGTCTTCGAGTGGTTGCACATGTCCATTCCAATGTAGGTGACTCACAAGCAGTTGTACAGGAGGTGGGCTTGGAGTTCAGACAGGCTGGCTGTAAGACTGCGTGGCTGAAATTGGCATCATCTCTAGCTTGCTGGGTGACAGCATAGTGCAGGGATAGCATAACTTACTGACCCTCCCAGCCGCATATGACAATCTTCAGAAGTTCGAGAGCTGGGAACACCTTCCAGGGCTCGGGGCTTCTGCTCTGCAGCAGGGTGGTGGGGGCAGGGGCTTCAGCTGGCGCTTCCCCGGGGCTGAAGCCCTGGAGACCCAGCAGGCACCTCTCGTGGGGCTGAATCCCCTAGACCAGGAGATGGCAAACTTTTTGGCCCAAGAGCCACATCTGGGTGGGGAAACTGTATGCAGGGCCATGAATGTAGGGCTGGGGCAGGAGGTTGGGGTGTGGGAGGGAGTACGGGGTGTGGGAGGGGATGCAGTGTGCAGGAAGGGGCTCAGGGCAAGGGGTTGAGGTGCAGGAAGGGTGTGTGGTGCAGAAAGGGTGCGGCAGGGGGCTCAGGGCAGGGGGTTGGGGTGCAGGAGCGGTGCGAGGTGCGACAGGGGGCTCAGGGCAGGGGGTTGGTTGCGAGCTCCAGCCTGGCACCGCTTACCTTGAGCGGCTCCGGGGTGTTAGCAGCACGCAGCAGAGCTAAGGCAGGTTCCCTGCCTGTCCTGGCCCTGCGCCGCTCCCGGAAGTGGCCAGCATGCCAGGCAGTGGCTCCTGGGGGTGGGGTGGGTTGCCACTTGCCTGAGGGTACCACTCCTGAAGTTCCCATTGGCCACGGTTCCCCATTCTGGCCAATGGGCGTTGTGGGGGGCAGTGCCTGCATGTGAGGGCAGTGCATGGAGCCCTCTGCCCCTCCCTCCCCCAGGGGCCGCAGGGACATGGTGCAATCCCGTGGGCTGGACTGAAAAACCTGACTGGCTGGATCTGGCCTGTGAGTCGTAGTTTGTCCTCCCCTGCCCTAGACCCCCATCCCTGCTGGACAGAAACCCCTTGCCCCACCATCTTGCTGCAGGGCAGAAGCCCCCGAGTCTCCCCCCCCCCCGGTCACAATCTGGTAGGTGGAGAACGGGGAGACCTGGGGAGCTACATGAGCCACACTTTAACTGTAAAAGAGCCGCATTTGGCTTGCGAGCTGCTGTTTGGCCACCCCGGCATAGTGCATTGAGAATGTGTATACTGATGACCAGGTCACTGCTCTGCTGATGTCCTGAATAGGGACTTGCACTAGGAAAGCAGCCAAGGAGGCCTGCAATCTTATGGAATGAGCAGCCAGGTTAGCTGGGGGAAGGACACCTGCAAGTTCATAACACGCCTGAATGCATGAAGTAATCCAGGATGAAATTCTCTGGGTGAAGATAGGAAGGCCCTTCATTCTCTCTGCTATCACTATGACCAGCTGAGTTGATCTGCAGAATGGTTTGGCCCTTTGTACATAGAAAGCTAGAGCCTATGTAACATCCAAAGAGTGTAGGCATTGTTCCTCTCTGTTTGTATGCAGTTTAGGGTAGAATACAAGCAGGAAGATTGGCACCCGCCCCTAAGGTCCCTGGTTGTGGTGGCCACCAATGAAAGAGATCACCAAGGTCAAGTGGGATCTATGCCCAAGGCGAAAGATCCAAAGAAATTGTTCCTTTTCGGCAGAAAGGCCTACTCCATGGAGGGTGTGGGGCGGGGGACAACACTACAGCTCCACGTAGCGAACCAGCAAGCCTTGCTAGGCCGCTATGATTTTAGTATGTGGGAGTCCATGCTAAAATGTAAGGACTTGCTCCTCCAGGAGTCTAGACATGAGTTCTCTTCTTTAGTTGAGAAAGGGAAAACAGTGGCAAGGGCCTCCCTACAGGCAGCTCTGGATGCCGCTGATTCCATGGCCAGATCAATGGCCACAGCTGGTAACCATGCACAGGAGCTTGTCGTTGCAATCCTCGGGATTTCCTCATGAGGTGCAACCAATCTTCCAAGTCCTCCCCTTTGAAGAGGGACAGAGAAAACAGATGCTAAACTCCATGGCCTTAAAGACTCTATGGCGACTTTAAAATGTCTAGGTCTGTATACCCCAGCAGTATCCAGAAAACACTAGAAATCCCAACAGATTGGCTGCTACTTTGCCCAGTCAGCCAGGCAAGATCAACAGAGGAGGAAGATCAGGGGGTTCAGGTGTAGCCTCCTCTGCCAACCTCCTCAGCAGAACCACGCAGACTGATCCCAGACACTCGGGGAGCTCAAAGCACTTGTTTTGACGAGATGCATGAGGTCGACATTACAATCCCCTCAACACCAGATCCTGCTACTCCCTTGTTTTCCAACTGACATTCCCGCTTCCTCAATGCCTGGACCCACATTACCTCAGATCATTGGGTTGTAAGCACAGTAGAAGTGGAATACACCATCCAATTTTTGTCTACCCCAACTTCCCACCTGCTCTGTATGCTTCGCTGTAGGAGAGAGGGAGGAAGGGGTTTGCCACAGTGCCCTGGCTGGGTCAATAATGGTCTGATTGAGTGGTAAAGCCACCCTAGAGGGATCCGCTGCTGACAAAATATCTAGGAATCTATGAGTTGTCTCCTTGATAACCTCTGCCTGTATACCCAAGTTCAAAGCCACCCACTTTAACAAGTCCCAGTGGTCCTTGTGGTCAGGCTATGACTGGCTGAGGAGCTTCTGCCACTTCCTCTGTATCAGCAGAGACCTGCAGGACTTATTCCAGAGGCTCAGTACTGGGTTTGGTACCAGAGTCTGGGTCAGTGGTCTCTCAACACGGTACCGGGGGTGCTACTTTCCAAGGCCACAGAGTATGATCACCTTGAGAAGGTGCCATGGGCCAGCAGAATCCCCCATTGGTTCCAAAATGGCCACTGCATAGGCGTCAGTCCACATGGACCTGGTGGCCAAGCATTCAGTGGCTACCCTGTATTTGGGGTCACAGTAGCATAGGAATGGCCTGGGGAACAGTGCAGGCAGCTATGATGACAGGAAGAGTAAGACCGCATTTTGGACTCTGATGAAGAAGACGACCTGCGACAGGGAAACCAAGGCAGTGCCGTTCCCCTCAGTGCCAGTTCTTGGCATCATGGAGAAGATTGTGCAGATGCTGCCAAAGGGGGTTTTCACCTTGAGGGCAGTTGCGGTGCCAGGCAAAGTCCTGGAGATGACTCTCTGCCACTCAGCGGTACCAGTGGTGCCGGGTCTTGAATCTCCAGGGACACGGGTACTGGTAGGGAAAGTAGGTCCCTGGCCACTGTAAATGTCTCCAGAGTCAACAGTACTGCGAACTGACCTGTATGCTGTCTGCCCGAAAAAGGTGCCTTCTGTGCTAGCATCAGTGGAACTTGAGGAGTTACCGAAGCTGAAGGCAGCTGTTGTTGCAGTCCCAGGGAGGAAGAGTGGCTCAATGCAGGTTCTATCATGGTCCCCATGCCTACTTATCTTTGGCACCGGAGACTGACTCTTCTCCTGCTGCTTTCTATGTTTCTTCTTTGGCACCGGAGATAAAGATCAGTGCCAGGAATCACGACCATTATGAAGAGGGCTCCGCACCGAAGCTGAGGTACTTGGTTCCGAGTCCAAGAAACACAGTTCTGAAGTGGGACTTAGGGCTGCCTCCATGAAAAGGACCTTCAACCTTGCCCTCCAGTCCTTCTTGGTACGGGATTTGAAGATCTTGCAAATCTGGCAGCAGTCTTTCCTGTGAGATTCCCCTAAGCACTTGAGACAACTCAAGTGCAAGTGACTTAATGGCATCGACTTGCCACAGAAAGTGCAAGGCTTGATGCCCAACGACTGAGGCATGCCCTGGCTCTGGGAAGGTGAACAACCTTGTTAACGAAGAGCGGAGGCGTCTGAAACTATCTATTAAAACTATTGAACTATTTGAACTAACTACTAACTATCAAATAGTGTAACTATTTACACTGAAGAAATAGAAAAAGCCACTAGGAGGAATTGCTTGAGCAATGAAAGGAGTTCAAGCCACTGTCCTGGATGATAAGAAGGAAATGAAGGGGAACGGGTTCGGCAGGGCACTTTATACCAGTGCTATGAATGCACAGCCCCAGACAGTGCTGGAGCCGACCTGACAGATATCACTAGAGTAGAAAATTCCAGCGTCTGTGCTTGGGCCGTGCAAAACCCTATACTGGAATGGACATGTGCAAGCACGCAAAGAAGAACAGTATGGTAAGAGCTAGAGGTATGTTCCAATATTGCAGAATTGTTTGTACCTCCATACTGAGTGAACTATAAAACGTATCAATTCAAACTATTAAACAAGTAAAGAACATGTATATAGTATTAGTGTAACACATTACTTATAACTGTAGAGGCTTGAGATGCTTGCCTTGGCACTTTAAAGAACTAAACAGTGGTTCATCTAGCACAGGGGTGGGCAAACTTTTTGGCCCAAGGGTCACATCTGGGTATGGAAATTGTATGGCGGGCAATGATTGCTCATGAAATTGGGGTTTGGGGTGCGGGACGGGGTGAGCGCTCTGGGGTGGGGCCAGAAATTAGGAGTTCAGGGTGTGGGAAGGGGCTCTGGCTTAGGGCAGGGGATTGGGGTATGGGGGGGAGGGTGAGGGTTGCAGCTGGGGGTGTGGGCTCTGGGGTGGGGCTGGGGGTGCAGGAGGGTGCTCTGGGCTGGAACCAAGGGGCTCAGAGGGCAGGAGGGGGATCAGGGCTACGGCAGGGGGTTGGGTGCAGGAGGGGGTCAGGGATGCAGGCTCCAAGCGGTGCTTCCCTCAAGCAGCTCCCCAAAGCAGCAGCATGTCCCTCCTCCGGCTCCTATGTGTAGGGACAGCCAGAGGGCTCCACACACTGCCCCATCCACAGGCGCTGCCCCTGCTGCACCCATTGGCCACGGTTCCTGGCCAATGGGAGCTGCGGGGGTGGTGCTTGGGGCAGGGGCAGTGTGCAGAGCCACTGGCTGCCCCTACACATAGGAACCAGAGGTGGAACATAGAATCATAGAATATCAGGGTTGGAAGAGACCTCAGGAGGTCATCTAGTCCAACCCCCTGCTCAAAGCAGGACCAAACCCGAACTAAATCATCCCAGCCAGGACTTTGTCAAGCCTGACCTTAAAAACTTCTAAGGAAGGAGATTCCACCACCTCCCTAGGTAACGCATTCCAGTGCTTCACCACCCTCCTAGTGAAAAAGTTTTTCCTAATATCAACCTAAACCTCCCCACTGCAACTTGAGACCATTACTCCTTGCTCTGTCATCTGCTACCACTGAGAACAGTCTAGATCCATCCTCTTTGGAATTCCCTTTCAGGTAGTTGAGAGCAACTATCAAATCCCCCCTCATTCTTCTCTTCCGCAGACTAAATAATCCCAGTTCCCTCAGCCTCTCCTATTAAGTCATGTGCTCCAGCCTCCTAATCATTTTTGATGCCCTTCGCTGGACTCTTTCCAGTTTTTCCACATCCTTCTTGTAGTCTGGGGCCCAAAACTGGACATAGTACTCCAGATGAGGCCTCACCAATGCCGAATAGAGGGGAATGATCACATCCCTCGATCTACTGGCAATGCTCCTACTTATACAGCCCAAAATGCTGTTAGCCTTCTTGGCAACAAGGGCACACTGTTGACTCATATCCAGCTTCTCATCCACTGTAACTCCTAGGTCCTTTTCTGCAGAACTGCTGCCTAGCCACTTGGTCCATAGTCTGTAGCAGTGCATGGGATTCTTCCATCCTAAGTGCAGGACTCTGCACTGTCCTTGTTGAACCTCATCAGATTTCTTTTGGCCCGATCCTCTAATTTGTCTAGGTCCCTCTGTATCCTATCCCTACTCTCCAGCATATCTACCACTCCTCCCGGTTTAGTGTCATCTGCAAACTTGCTGAGAGTGCAATCCATGCCATCCTCCAGATCATTAATGAAGATATTGAACAAAACTGGCCCCAGGACCAACCCTTGGGGCACTCCGCTTGATACCGGCTGCCAACTAGACATGGAGCCATTGATCACTACCCACTGAGCCCGATGATGATATGCCGCTGCTTCCAGGAGCCGCACTGAGCCACGGCACGAGTGGGGTAAGCCCCGGACTCCGCTCCCCAGCGGGAATTTGAGGGCAGGATTAAAACATCTGAAGGGCTGGATGTGGCCCACGGGCCGTAGTTTGCCCACCCCGATCTAGCTCTTCAGCAGTGGGGTATTTCAAAATCTAAATCCTGGTATGAATTTTACAGCCTTCTCTTAGCTCTCTACAATGGACCTAACCCAAGCCCTGGGATGCTTGGAATCCAGATCAGAATTCTATGGCTAAAGCCCATTTTTAAAATAAATATTTTTGAACAACATAAAACATAGTATAATAAACACGTTTTCAGTTTCTTCTGAATTTAAGTGCTGTCTTCTGAGAACTGGTTCATCTAATATTATAAATTAGAGAACTTCAAAAGAATTTGTAGTAGTGATGATAATAATACCTAGGTCTTGTATAGTGCTTTACATCAGTAGATCTGAAAGTGCTTCACATTCTTTTTAATATATTAATCCTCACAACACCCCTGAGGCAGGGCAGTGCTATTATCACCATTTTCACACATGGCAAACTCAGGCACAGAGAGGCTAAGTGACTTGCCCAAAATCACACAGGAAGCCAGTGGTGGAGCAGGGAATGGAACCGTACTTTATTAGTTCATATAATTTCCAATGATGCTAGTTTTTCAGCCTGATGAGATTCTATAAAGGTAAAAAGAAAAGGAGTACTTGTGGCACCTTAGAGACTAAGTCTCTAAGGTGCCACAAGTACTCCTTTTCTTTTTGAGAATACAGACTAACACGGCTGCTACTCTGAAACCTATAAAGGTAAAGTCATACATAATGATAATATAGCCATAATGCCTTCCATGGGTACATCTACACAGCAAAGAAAAACCTGTGATGAGATCGCCTTCTCACTCATGATTCCATAAGAGCAATGAAGAATCTGGGTGATTTCCTAAAGAGTTTTGTTCTCTGAAGAAAGAACACCAATGCTCAACGCACATCCAATAAATGGAGTCTCTGTTCCTTCACGGTGCTCTGAGGCTTAGGAAAAAACACAGGTAAGCTTATGGACTGATTTATGTGGAAATAGGAATGTACTATGGGGACAAATTTAGGGTGGATATATAAAAATATCTTATCCTTATGGAATACAGTATAAGGTGGGTCAGAATGATGTATTGTGCCTCAAAGTAGCACCCTGTAACCCCCATATTCATCATTTGTATATGGTTGTGATATTTCATACAAAGCATGTCTTGTAAGGTACCACATGAAAAGTCATGATTTGCTGAAACTCATTGTTCTGTCAAAATATGTATATCGTTATTGAGTATGAAGTTATGAGCTTTTGCTATGTGACTGTTATTGAAATATGTTGTGATTCCTGGAGATGCCCTTTCTCCAGTGGCAACAAAGGTGGTGACCCACACCCTGGTGGGCGTTAAATGACCACTGACCAGCAGGGGAATTGTAAATGAGATTTACAATTCAATAAGAGACAGTTGCACAAGCACCACACAAGGGGAATTGCTCAACTCTGTGATTCAGCAAGGTCCACTAGGACATGTCTGGGACAATATTTTTTCAGGCACATGGACTGAGGGTTTAATATAAGGGACAGTGGCACCATAAGAACACCTCTCTCCTCCCACACCTACTCTGAAGGCAACAAGAACTGGGGAGATTGATCCCAGGCTGAGAAGGAAATTCAGCCTGTGTATTAAGAACTGTAACCTGCCTGTTACATCCAGTAGGGTGAGAAAAGCTGTTTGATTCAAATCTTGCTTAGTCTGAAAGTTGAGGATTTAGAATGTGTGTTTAGTTTTTATTTTCTTAGGTAACTATCTCTGACCTTTATATCTACTGCTTATAATCACTTAAAATTTATCTTTCTGTAGTTAATAAACTTATTATTATCCTTAATATTAATATCCTTAATATCCTTAATGTTTTATCCTTACCAATGAATTTGTCTAAAGTGCTTGGAAAATCTACTCAGATTACAAAGACTGATGCATGTCCACTATCCTTTCACGAAGTGGCGAACTAATTAATGAGCTTGCATTGTTCAAGAGAAGGTCTTGAGCAGTGTAAGACAGTACATTTCTGGGATGACAGGCTGTGGGCTACAGAGATTTGCTGGTGTTTCCCTGTGTGTAGTTCATGAATGGCTTAAAGAGCATTCATGCCACTTAGCATTTTGTTGACATAGGCTGATTGCTGCTAAATGAACCCAAGAGAGAAATACCTGATGATTTCAAGGTAAGTGAACAGTTTAAGTTGGTAGTGATTCCTGTTTCCTCCTAGGACATGCAGTGAAGTCTAGCCCAATACTCCTGGGGGAATTCTGTGCCAGAATTTGCATAGAATTAATGTTCTGCACAGAATTTCATTTTCCCTGGCAGAATTGGACCTGACAGAGCCCAGCTCCCCAGCTCGCAGTGTGCATGTGTGGGAGGCAGGGTAGCGCTGCAGTTCTCGGATTTGCCAGTCCTGCTCAGTCATATGGTGTGGTTAGGCTGCCAGAGCTGGCGGGTTGTGCTCCGCAGGGAAAGGCAGGAGCAACAGCTGGGAGCTGTAGGGAGGGGAGACTGAGGGTAAGAGGGGGCTCTTGCCAGGGGGCGTTAATTGAGCTGTTCTGAGGGCAGCTAAACCTTTAATTTGCACCCCCCCCAATATCAGCAGGTGTGAATCATCTCTACCTGGCGGGAAAGTAATGAAGCTGTGTGGAGCTTGGGGGGGTCCTCGGGGCCAGGGGGCACCCGTGATTGGGCTGTGGGGAGAGGAGGTGCAGGTGTCTGGTCCCACAGCTGGGCTCTGGGGAAGAGGGGATGTAGGTGGCTGAGCCGGGTAGGCCTCACACAGCCCCCTTCAGTACTCCCCCAAATATCCCCTCCAATACCCACCAACGGTACTCCCCATCCAGTCCCTCCTCCCCTTCCCCACCCCCAGCAGTGTCATCTATTTGGAAACTTTAAATATGGTAATCCTACGGGGGCAGGACAAAAAAACAAGAATCAACTAAAAGACCAGTGAAGCAGAGTTTTTCCCCAAGATGTGCGCAGCTGGCAACTGTGCCCCCCAAAAAGTATAACAGAGAAACAAGAACTGGGTTGTCATAGGGGTTTCTTTAACTCTCTACACAGGGAATCTTTTTGTTGTCTATATTGTTACACATATAGAATCATAGGACTGGAAGGGAACTCAAGACGTCATCTCCTCCTGTCCTCTGCATTCATGGCAGGGGAGGGAAGACATACTTGCTGACAGGTATTTTGAAATAAATTAGCAAAATAATTGAAACTGGCATGATTATACTGGGTTATTTTGACAAATAAAATATGCAGAATTTTAAAATACACTGTATTGTGCGCAAAATTTTTAATATTTTGGTGCAGAATTCCCACAGAAGTAGACCACATCAGGAGCAAGTGACAGACTGGGACAGGTATGGCCCAGATGAACATTCATAGTAAGCTGAAGAACACATCCATGACCCAGATCTCCTGCACACCTTTCACCATGCTTACTCTGAGAAATCAGGCCCCTAAGCAGCACCCTTGAGGTAGGGATTCCTGTGAGGAATCAGGCCCCAGAGCAGAACTAATCTCCAGGCAGCCTGGTCTGTACAGCAGGCCTGCAGTAGGCTGCCTAATTGGCCACACCACCTGATTAGCTGTGGGGGCCAGCAGCAGTTCACTGGCTGCTCAATGTTAACATCCACCTCTGTGCCTGCTTTCTGTGCTACCTTGTTCTGGCTGCCCCTGCCTTGCTCCCAGACTTGCACCTATCCTGCCCTTACTCTGAATCCCTGCTAGCCTGCTATCTTCTGTTCCTGCTCTCTGGTTTGACCCTAAGCTTCAGCTTCTGACTACCGATTTCAGCTCTGACTCTAGTTGTCAATTCTTGATGCCCCTTCTCACCACTAGGCTAGACTGCCTTCAGCCAGGTCAGCTGACACCCCCACATTAAAACAGAGATGGAATTTTCACCAATTACTGCCCTTCAGCAAAGAACTTCCACCTGCATGGAAGATATGAGCAGCGAAGGAAAGGGCTGGTGTCTGCCTTCATCAGTCACTGGTGGGAAGGGGGAAAGAGGATATTAGGAGACGTGAACTTATTGTAGAGAAGTCAGAAATTCAGCTGGGTAATGAAGGTTTGATAAGGACAGCAAAGGCTGATTTGGGGAAGAGCTGGAAAATTGGTAAGCTGACAAGCAGTCTCCCTTAAAGGATGAAGAGAGGCTACAGATGATGGACATAAGGACTGGAAACTCATACAGTACTGATGAAAACAGCAAGTGGAGAGGGTTGTAGCAACAAGGGATGTGCAGCAGCTGGGAAGGGACTGTGATTCAGAACAGGGTATGAAGGAGTGGAGAAAGTGCTGACCTGAGAAGTGGACACTAATGGTAAAGAGAGACAAAAAGGATTGCAGAAATTAGGAATAGTCGTAAGTAGCATTCAAATTTAGATGTGCAGATGGGTAGGAGCAGCATGGATGTAGCCCACAAATTTCTGGAGTTCAATAAACTTTTCACTAAATTAAACAATTACTGAAAAGACTTTTAATCTATTTCTCTGGAAAAACATTGTTTTCTGAACAAGGGCAAGCTGATACTACAAATAGCAGCAGTTGAGTATGTTACTCAATACAAAGCCAAAAACAATTATACTGAGCCAGCCAATAAGATCACTGTCCAGAACTTTTGGGGGGGGGGCAAACTCTGACAAAGTATTTTTTTTAACTGTGGAATAACAGCTCTAAGGCACAAAGCTGAGGAAATTCAGCTGTGAAACGAGCTTTAAAAGGAGATTAGAATAATTTAGTTAGCCCACATTTAGGGCCTGCTGCAATATATACTCCTTTTGCCTTATTTTCATAAATAAGTATGTCAGATGAATCTTATTTTTGGACAGTATCTGCCAACTATGTAGTGAAAAGGTAGCTTTTATTACAGAAGAACCAAAATCTGGTGGTCACTCTTTAGAGACAGACCACTATGTGTGGGAAATGTTGTATAAAGAGTCACAGAACAATTGCATAGTCAATTTATTTTGAATTTCAATGTCTTTACTAGACCCCCTTATGTTTGACATTCTTCAAGAGCCTGTAACTGGAACTTAATACTGCATTTCTTAGCTGCAGCTGCCATGCTGAGAATTCCCTTGTGGAAATGGTGGGAGTAGTAGAGGGGGAACTGGTGCAGCCAACTCCTAAGCCAACACGCTCACCCCCACCTTAGTATGCAGCACAGCATGCTGGGGAAGGAAAGGATGATGTTGACTAATTCTCAGATGGCATATGATCTCTTAGGAACTACAGCCAACCTCTGTAAATTAAAACAACCCCTAGGCTGTTCTAACTTTCACTATGGATAAGGTAGTTGCAGTTTGAGAATCCATGAGTTATTCCTTGACATGCCACCTTTTTTTCCCACCTGCTGACCAGATCTTGGCAATTTCTTGAAAATCTTCTTGCCTCTTATTTAACTGAAAATATTTTTTCTGAGTTGGCTAGATAAATCAATCTAATATGATAATTAATTACTTTCAAATCTTTTGTACAGTGCCATTTCTGCAATACTGAGCCTGATAGTGAAAAATCTTCCCACCAAAAAACCACTGATTGGTTTGTGGCAACAGCAGGGAGAAGAAATCTTTAGCTTCATGGACTCCTCATTTCTTGCTTTCTAAGCTCCAAAATACAGCTGTTAGCCACATGGAAGTCTTTGGATTGTGCCAAAACTATCCCAGGGTGACTGATCATCAGTCAGCCAGAAAAGAAATGCATCCAGTGTTGCCCTGAGACTCAGTGAGTATTCTGACATCTTTTTCCATGACTTTATATATGACAACTGGCCTTCATGGAATCTGTAATTTTGCTTGTGGGAGTAGTTTTGGTCAGTCACACAGTGCCTAAAATAGCAATACAATACACTGCCAAGGGCATGTATCCCTAAGGAATGGGTGTATAATCCACAACTGCATAGCCAGGAGGCCCCAAAATGTTTTAAAGGCTAGCAGCCATTGAGTATGCTTTCTGTTAGCTCTCCCTTTTCTTAAGCAACAAATGTACTGTATTGTAGCAAGAATTTGCTCTGTGATTTTTATGAAAGTGTAAAGATCCTCTGATGAAGATTTTTGTGTCATTTTGGATAGCTATTGAGAAACAATACATATTCTACTTATTATTCCCTCCCCAAAATAATTTGCTGTAGGATATTTCCATATCTTGTACAACAGATTTCCATTCTTTTCTCTATTTTTGTTACATTTACAGTACTGCTGCTTTTTTATGCTAACAGGTATCCAGTATGCGGTACATGCCATTTTGTAATGAATGAGTTTAACTTTTAGGTCAGTGATAGATCTATTGGTGTTTTGCACAACTTGTTCCACAGTTTGCTGTTAGCAAGGCAGTCTTACTCTTTATTCCACGCTTCCCTTAATTTGCTTGGTGGACATTAGCTGATATAAGGAGAAAGCTACAGATTGTTATCTTTCTTAATATAGCAACATATACCATTAATAAAGTTTGGTTGGGAATGTCAGTTCATTAATTAGTGATGATCTGTTCTATTATTTGCCTTACTTGCAGATATTATTCTGGCTTCTTTCCCAACTGTCTGTCTTTTTGAACTTTGAAAATGAAAGCAAGCTTATTCTATGGAATAGTTGGTTTAGATACTTCATTCCTTTTATTATTTAATTGAGCGACAAGATTTTTCTCTAAAGAACATCAATTATATTTTATATTTGTTTTATATTTTATTTTTATTAAATATTTTATATTTATATTTTATAAGCCTTTTATCCCAAAGCAATTTATCAGCTATATACATACAGGAACCTCTGGAGTGGGAGTCAGTGGAAACACAGAACAATGGGATGAAAGGACAAGTATTAATCAGGACACAACAACAAAATCCCTATGCTTTTATTAAAAGTACCATGAAATCTTTAAGATCCATATAGAGGAGACAGGACCTTAGTTTTTAAGGTCTCATGCAGACACTCAGCTAGTAAACTGTAAGGAACTCAATTAATCTACCTCAGAAAGATGAAAGCCTCCATAAATCTTTCCAGGTTTCATGGATTCCAGAGTTTAGAAGGGACTATGTGAATGCATCAAATAAAGAGTCTCTAATTCATCAGTATCATTAAAAAATACATTTTATTCTTACTTAGAGAAAAGCAAGCAGTATTCCATAATTAACTATTTAGCAAAATATCCAAGCCCCTTTCTTCAATTCATAATCCTGAAATATCTGAGGTCTACAGTCACAACCTTCACATTTTTTTCTAAGAGAGAAGGCTTTATATAGAATTCTACTATCCCCTCACCAAATTTCCTTATAGTGTAACAGCAATCCACTTGCAGTTTCTCCTAATAACAAACCACAATCTCCAATATGTCTAATCTGTTATGTCTTCATTTAGGTCTGTATCAAAAAGATCTCATCTCAGATTAAATATAATACACATTTGGGTTGATGCCACGTATAGCAGGAGCACCTCACACTAACCTCAGGAGGCCCATTCTACACTGCAAACGAGAAGGCCTATTTATGCCTCCAAATGAGGAGAAGAAAGAGAGAACTCTCCATACTCATACATGCTCACATAGGGAAGGTGGTTAGCACTCCTGTTTTCTTAAGCAAAACAAAACCAAATCCTCACAGTAATATGACTTTCCAGCTACCCTAGGGGAGGGAGAGAAAAGCAGGTCTTCCTCCTCCTCCTATCCTTCTCCAGGACTCCACTTTCAGGGATTCACCAACATCACCACAGTTCGTAATTACAAAGTATACCAAAGCGCAGTCCACAGATTCAATTCAACTGTCCCTAAAAGTAAACTTCTGCTCCATCTTTTATCCCATAATCAGTTAACAGTTGTGAGAAGGAGGAATTTATCCCTTCACATTTGGAATCTATGTATTTCGAACCTGTTGTTTAGACTGCCCTGCAGTTCTAAAGATACTGAGTTCAGAGTTTTCCCTAAAATGTTAAGGCAGCTGCAGGCAAGCCAATAAACAGTTTATATGTGCACCCTTAGAGCAGATAAAATCTGGAATTGTTAAATTATTACTTTTGGTATTAATTTGAAGTTAAGGTGAGTAGATAGATGCTTTCAGAGAAGGGAATATATAGGTGCAGAAATAAAAAATGTACACCATTCTTTTTAAGGTAATCCTGGAATTATCCCTAGTTGTGGTATTCCCAAGAAGAAATGAGTTAATTAGTTCTTCAGAAAGTGCTTTCCAAGTTTTCATAGTGCTTTTGATTAGGGTTGCCAGGCTTTTTGACTGGAACACCTGGTCGAAAATGGAACCTGGGGCCTCCGGTCAGCACTGCCGACCAGGCCATTAAAAGTCTGGTCAGTGGTGCTGCGGGTCTAAGGCAGGTAGTCCCTGCCTGTCCTGGCACTGCGCTGTGCTCTCAAAGTGGCCAGCATGTCCGGCTCCTAGGCAGGGGGGCCAGGAACACTGCCCGCACCCTGAGCACCAGGTCTGCACTCCCATTGGCCGGGAACCGCGTCCAATTGGAACTGTGTGGGGGGGCGATGCCTGAGGGCAAGAGCAGCGCAAGGAAATTTAAAATGCATTGATGGATCAGGGTCTATGATCTTTGGCACATTAAAAGTTTCAATCTGATAAATACAATCTATAGCAATATTTTGATACAGGTATTAATTCTGATTCACTGTAAGAATTTTACATTTTCTAAATCTAACTTTTTTTATAGTGCCTACAGCTTCAAGGCATATTATCTCCATACCTATCTTTTTAATTACTTTTTTCCATCCTATAATTCCTTTGATATTACTATCTTGCCTTAAAGCTATGCCTGAGAGAACAGACAGTCTGGTTGTTATCGCAGTAGACTAGAAGATGTGGGTTCAATTCCAGGCACAAGCATCCTGTGTAATCTTTGACAAGTTACTTTCTGTCCCTCAGTTCTCCATTTGTAAAATGGGGATAATAATCTCGTGATTCACAAGCACATTATTTCTTAGATGCTACAGTGATGACGGCAATTTAAGTATCCAGATGGATAGATAGAATGGTTCTATTAAAATATCGAGCTATGAAGGAAAGAGTAGGCAACCATATCATATAGGGGAGAATTTATGTGGATGCCCTTTGTAAAAATATTGGCGGTATATTACTGCTCCATCGTCTAACATTTTACATGCTTTAAGAAAAGATACATCAGGATACAGCATAAATTTGAAAGTGTTTGAAATACTTAGCACTTGGTACTAAAAATTTTAGTAAGAAAATAAAATAAACTCGCCAAGTTATTAGCCATTTTTAGATTGCAGAATTACCCATTATTTTAATTTTCATTTGAAACTTACTTTGTAACACTATTAGAAAGCTCACTGGTAGATTGCTTTCCTTTTCAGGAAATTCTGTGCAAGCTCTCCCATAAAGATTTTTGTTTGTTGATATTTTGGTATAAACTGTATTTTCAAGGCTCTGGATTTTAAATTTCACATTGTATACATAGTAACACAACACCAAATTAGTCTATTTTAAGTCTGCAAAAAACAATGCTTGTTTTCATTATGCAATTAAGTACTTTTTGTTTATAGACATGACACTATGCTGGACATGAGCCAAAGCCTATAGCGCTAGTCCTCAGTAAAAATGTAAGCAGCTGTGGTCATGTAATTTAAAACCTCTGAAAAGCTTGCTGCAGTGCTTGTACTACTTTAGTATACCATGAGTGCTGGATGCAGCCAGTCATCGAAAGGATTCCTTTCCTCACAGCATGAAAGAGAAGTGAAATGCAAACCTGAATGCAACCTGAAAGGTCTAAATAGATGAGCTTGTGACATCCTTTCCCAGATCCCAGGTACTGTAAACCTTTGTCTGTGAATTTCCTGCAGTAAGCTAAACTCAGATATTGTAAATTGGAGAAGCTCCTTCACAAAAGAGGGAGAAAAAAACAGTTACTACAACAATAGGCTACAGAGCACAGATGCAATCAGATTCCATAGCTAACATCTTTCTAAAAATTCTGTGAAAAAGGGATGCTAGATTTTAACTGAGATTCTCTCCTTGTTGAAATTTAAAAGAATTTAGTTTTCCTTGTTTCAAGTATTGTAACTTGTTTGGAAATAGTACTATGGTACAGTATATCATGTCATCCTTAACTATATTCAAATAAATATTAATTTATGGATAATTTACTTAACTTCAGAAGCACACATTTTTGTAATAAGTTGGGACGGAATGTGTATATTTTGGAAGCCAATAGACCTTTGAGGTTACAGGATTTACTTTGCCATTGATTTTACAAGCTGTCTCTCTTGGAAATGAAAACCAGAACTCTACCAAAGAATATTAAAAGCATATAGGGATTAAACATACTGTTAAACCTTCTGTGGTCATGTAATTGTTTCTATTCACATTTTAAAAACATGCTATTAAAACAAATTTAAAGTGGAAAGAGATATAAAACTAATGCATATCATAGAATTCAATCTTCTCTAAATGAAGTTTAAATCAGTTATTTTTAGAAAATACTTGATTATTTACACCAAATATTAGATAAAGGAACAGTGGCAAACTATGTACATGGAAAATTTTAAGTGTATTGTATGAATTTGTATGCTCTAAATCTATTCAAGTTTTTATTATGCAAATTTAGGCATATAATATATTGAAGACTCTAAATTATACTGAACTAAATTTCTAACGGAAATAAACAAGTATTGCAATACCATAATTACCAGAAGTGAAAGCTTACAGAAAAAAACAAAACATATAATTAGGATTAGGACATACTGCTCTGTAAGAGATTCAGATTTAGGGATATACTCAGGCCAGTTTTGCAAGTCAGCAAAAACTAGGCATTTTGAAGGGAGGCAGGAATACCCACTCAGGAAGTGATAACTTAAGGAGTGGTTCACAGCACTGTTGTGGGAATTCACTTTATGCTTTGTATGTATATTGAGAAGACATTCTGTTAAATCAAACTGGGCAGAAAAAAGGGGGATAGGAAGTTGGAAAGCAACAGGAAAAATGATAATGTAATGGTTCAAAAACATTAATCACATGCTAAAATTAAATTTCATATTAAGAAAAAAAGGCAAATAAAACAATCAAAAAGAGACAACAGAAAATAAATTCAGAGATCTTTTTAAATGGAAGATGTTTCTTTCTAGATTTAATAAAG
Organism: Dermochelys coriacea; assembly: GCF_009764565.3. NCBI lineage: Eukaryota > Metazoa > Chordata > Testudines > Dermochelyidae > Dermochelys > Dermochelys coriacea. Next base: position 329,122,879 of record NC_050068.2, on the reverse strand, counting down.
AAATGTAAGCACTGCCAAGTTACTTTCTAGAAGCACAAGCCTTTCTGAATTATATTGGAGTAATCTGCATCAGCAAGTAGATTAGATATGCTCAGCATTGTTGATCAGCTTTTCAGAGGATACACTCCTAGGCATAGTCTTTATGAAACACACTGCAAGAAGAGAACGTTTTTGAAGTTTTCTGACAGTTTTGTTTTGATCCATCTATAGCGTTGGTTGCCTAAGGCAGAATGAGCTCAGACAGGCACAGAGAAAGCTTCTGCTCCATTGTATTTTGAAGACTGGGAATCAATATCTTCAACGAGCAGGTAGCAGCTCAACACTTCTTGTAGGCACCCTAACTTTCTTTACAGATTGCTAGGTAACTCTTTCTCTGCCCTCTATTTTTATGATCTGTGTGTTTCCTGCTCTCTTCTGACATTTTCAAGGTGACAACTTTCTCAATAGCACAAAACTAAATCACAGATCTTTAACTTATAGCAGGGATTTACAGTTGCCTGTGTGCTGGATCCTATTTTATGGCTGAATCTGACATGGATCCTAAAATCTTGGCTTTTGTGACTTTGAGTCTATCATTTGGCATCAAGAACTTAACACAGTGATGTTTTAAAACAATTTGCCAGAATAACCCTCCATAGTTATTCTTGATAGACAGGCTTCACGTATATTGCAAGGTCTGTAAATAACTTCATCGGAGGAGAAATACCAAGTGGAATTCCATCTTGTCACAACATCTTAAATCAGCTGTGTAAGTCAGAGGCTGAATTTTCTTGATAGAGTGAAAGAGTGGAAGAGGAACATGTGAAATGGCCAACCAGCTTCCAGCTCATCAAGAATACAGTCCCTTTTGATGTTTTTTCCAACATATGGATCCTTGATATGGAGCAGTAAGATGTATGGGAAGCACTGCAAGGTGCATATATTTCCATCGAGTACAGCGCTTATGTTAGCTACATCGTCTCAGAGAACTACAAAGAAAGTACCTGTTGTGAGCTGCCACTTTTTGAGCATCCCTAGAAACACTGCTGAAATTTGAGTGCTATCAAAAGCCTCATGCTGTTAATCTCAGAAAGAACTACAGTATGCTTTACGTCCACATGTCTTCAGCAAAAAAGTGTTGCATTTAGCAGTTTCATTCAGAATTATCATTTGCTACTGACATTTTTCCAACATTTTAGGAAAAAACACTGTAAGCAAGGCAAGAGAAATCCATTAATGAAACTCTAGTATTTTATTGACTCAAACAAAGAGGAAATTTTACCTTATTTGTAAATTTTGTTTCTCATATTGGAGACAGCCACCAATCTGGTTGACCCACTCCTGGGTAGGTCTTGCCCACACATTAACAGAAGCAGCTGGCTCTAATTTTTTGGTGGTAACAGGAAGCCAGGGTAGCCAGGATAACGTAGGCTGGCAGGCACTCCAGAAAAACCATTCCAAATTTAAACATGAAGAAATTGAAACTAGAAGAAGGCAAAAATTATGCCAATATGGAGAAAAAACCACAGGCTTTTTCATAAAGGATAGAAAGAATAACACTGGTGCAAGGATGCAGGGTGGAAGGCTACCTGAAGCAAGACTAGAATCTGGCACTGGACTGGTACATTCCCAAGACATCACTCTACTTCAGGGCAAATCCAAATGTCCAAAATATACTATGCGAACAACAGAGAAAAACACACTCCAGGAATATGTGGCACTGCTGTGAAAAGTCAAATTTTGTTTTCTCAAGGGGGAGAGAAGTAGTGTACAACTACCATCAAAAAAGGAGACAGCTCTGTTGGAATAACTCAGCTTTCTTTTACTGCTTCTTTTGGTAAGTGGACTGGACCTACCCAGCAGTAGGTCCTCCAGCCCTTCAGTTTGGTGGATGAACACACATCTCCCACAACAGGAATGGATGTTTATCTATAACTATTACAACACAGTTCGCCTGAATAGTGTGAATTTGTTGCATTTGCTTTCAAACCATCCTTTGGGCAGCTCCCTTTTTTTTTTTTTGGTAGTTCTCTTTTGGTTCAGGAAATATGGCTACTTTAAATACACAATTCTCTGTGTTTTTTTGCGTATTGTCAGACAAAGTGCCTTATTTCTACATGTGTCTGCATGACTGTCGTAGACTAACGAGACCCAGAGTAGGCTCCAGAGATCAATGGGAATTTGCACACTTCGTTGCATTCAGGTCACAAACTGAAAAAAAAACTCCCTCTGAACTTCTTTAAACCCACTACTATGCCATAAAGAAAGTCAAAACAGATAGCTTCAAGCAAAGCCACGCCTTACTGACCTTTTGAGGAAATGTAAGACAAAACAGGAACTTGGTAGAGTAGGCAGGACAAATAATCACAACATTGCTTTTTAAAAATCACTACCCAAGCAATTCTGAGTACCTCTCATTCAATAGATATGCATGTAGGGTGACCAGATGTCCTGAGTTTATAGGGACAGTCCCGATTTTTGGGTCTTTTCCTTATATAGGCTCCTATTACCCCCCACTCCCATCCCGATTTTTCACATTTGCTGTCTGGTCACCCTATATACATACAGAACACAACTAAACTAAATATTAGTCCTCTGCCTAATTAAACTATCAACACTAGACTACAATGCTACTGAGGTATCGGAAACTTTACCCCCAAAAAATCTGTACCAAAAAAAAATCTCTCCTCAGTGAATAGATAATTATAGCGGAAATGGTAGTCAGTATAATAAACTCACTTATAGTTCCTTCTTCTCTCCAGGAGTCCGTCATACATATTCAGAGCAGATAATCACCCCTTTTTAAAGCCACTGACACCCAAGACCTTACATCACAATCATTAACCTTCCTGCTGAAGTAACAGGGCTGCTTTCAGAACCTGTCAACAACATAATCATCCAAAGTGGCCGGTGATATGCTATATGAAGGGTTGAGTGCCTTTTGTCAGGAGGTGTGCGTCTAATGCATTCACATTTGGCCTGGGAGGTGACAGTCCAAGATGAAAGCTTAAACTTTGTTCTTCTAATTGCAATTGCAGTGCATCACCACTAAGCCATTGAGATGGGTGAAAAAAACGACCCTACGCGGCATACTGACAAATTCCTCTTTCATACACTGTCGGCAACTTTACCAGTTACTAGACTGCAAAGCACAAATCAGGATGGTAATTCCTTATACTTTAACTCAAAACTGCACATTCAGTTTTGTGGGTTTTCCTCTCCAGCCAAAGAAAGCAAAGGCTTATTGTACTTTATAAACCAGAAAGTTGCTGCTTTTCTGATTAGTGATCTACAAAGGGTGACCATATTTCCCTATGCTGAATACAGGACACCTGGTAAAATTACTCATATTCAAGCAAGTTCAATGGCAATCCATCAGAACAATGCAGTACAAATGTTAAAATTAACATCAAGTTGACTGAGCCCCTCTTAAAAATAAATACTGTATAGCTGAATTCTTTTTATTTACCTTCTTATCTTTAAGGTTTTAATGTTCACATGGGGAAGGGTGACACACATGGGGAGGGGTCACACACACACACACACACACACACACACACACTCCCGTACACCTCTCTCACACAGGGGGTGTGACTGACCGACCTGACTGTTCCTGCCTGGTGCTCTCTGCCCTCCATGCCTAGCTGGGCCCCTGAGATGGACCCGCCTCTCCTGGTACCTGGCGCTGCATCTTCCCGAGGCAATACATGGGGAGGCACGCAGGGTCACATGCCCCCTTCCCAGATTTCTGTCAGGGTTCACACCACTAGCAGCAGCCTTTTGGCACTGTGCGGGACGAAAGGGACAGGAGCTGCTTCCAATCACAGGGGAAGTGGTGGAGGAGGGATGACCTGGCCCATGTCTTTGCAGAGCTCATCTCTTCTCCCCTACTCCCCAGTGGCTAGAAGAAGCTTGTCCCTTCCTGCCCATACAGTGTCGAAAGACAGCTAACACCTCCAGGTTGTTGCTGGCTACTGACATAACCCAGCCGCCACCTGTCCCCTGGCTATAGTGCTGGCAGGAAGGGGTTAAGCTCTAAGGATGCATTGTGCCCAAGGAACCTGACTGCAGGGGCTTCAGCAAACCTGGCCAGAAAGGTAGCTCAGCAGGGGAGGGTGCCTAGAGGATGGAGCAGCCCTGCGCTCCCTGGGGGCAGGACCCAGGTCAGGGAGGGTGGGTGAAGAGGTTGCTAAGCCCCTGCCCGGGAGGCTGCTGTGGAGCCTGCAGGGTCGGGATGCAAACCAGCTGGAAATCTCTCCCCCGGCTGCCACCCCAGAGCTTAACTGAGGGGCAGAGAGGCTTCCCCGTGCCAGCGCTGCATGGGGCTTTGGCACATGCAGAGCTCAGCTCCTCCAGGCCAGTGCCCCAGGCTGAAGGGACTTGGCCTTTCCCAGGGTGCTGGCCCAGCCAGAGGCAGTGGGGGAAAGAAGGAGACTGCCAGCCAGGCTGTTGGTGAGCTGAGCACTCCGACCAGCCGCTGGTTCTCTGCACAGCGCTGGGAGCGGGACGCGCCCTGCCAGGGGAGATATGGAAGAGCAGTAGGGCTGGGGGGATGGAGCGAAGGGGCAAAGCAGGGAGAGGACAGTAAGAGGGAGAGCACGTAAAGAGCCGATGGGCGGAGAGCAGAAGTGACATGTAACCAGCCACTGCCCATATACACTGGTCTTCACAGCTCACAACACACAGACAGTGCTGGCTGGAAACGGGATCAGGGGGCGGGGCCCTGCTGGCTCACAGCCAGCACACAGCGGGAGCTGCACTAATGCACCGGCAGGGGGAACAGCCGGTTCCAGATGCTGCATCTTCACTCTGCCACTAGCCTTGCATACCCATCCCCACTGTCAGCCACTGGACACCCCGCACTCACTGCTGGTGGGCAGGCGGCTGGCAAGCAGGGATCCAGTCAGCAGCAGTACCTGTCAGTACTGATGCAGGTGAGACAGAAAATATGGGACAATTCGCCTGTTTTTAATACGGCTTAAATACGGGACTGTCCTTTTAAAAGCAGAATGTGTGGTTGCCCTAGATCTACATAATCATTGCAAACTTGCAAGCTAGTTGCACAATAATGAGCAACTGTGTTGCTTGTCCAAAGGAACTTTGTTTGACTAGCAAACTCACAAGTTTCTGTAAAACTTAGCAAGACCTATAAACTAACCCAGTATAAATGTTTTACAACACTAAAAGACAAACAAAGAAGAAAAATCCTAAGAACAATATATATTGCTTTTTTCAGTTCTTTAGAAAATAAAAGGAATCCTGTAAAATACTCAGAGAAAGTTATATTTTCTTGCAATGATAATTAAAACTCATATTTTCATAGAGCACATATGACTTTTGTTTCTTACTAATCTAAATGTAGGAGGAGATATTTTACCTTGATAACAGTCTTAGTGTTCCATTAGTAATATCTGTGTATGACAGATTTAAATAGAGAAGAGCTGGACAACCTTCTGATACAAGTCTCATTGATTCATCCTGAATAATAATAAAAAAATCACTTGTCAAAGTATGTCAAATTAGAATTTGTTTATATTTTAGTGTACCTAAAATCTCTTCTATACTATAGCAGAAAAACTGAATTAATTTCATAAAAGTATTAAACCCAAAAGTACCGATCAAAAACATTTTCTCTTAAAATGCTCTAAAGAAAATACTATATTATAATGTTTACAGAACTATTTTTGTTGATTGTAAACATGACTATTTCTATGCCCTCAATTCAGGAAGGCACTAAGAACCAAGTAGTCCTAATGAAGTCAATGGGACTATTCACATGCTTAAGTGCTTTGTTGAATTAAGACCTAAATTAGCAGGTTTATAGACAATAATTTAAGACAACTCTCTAAAATCCACGCAGTGTGCTTTATTAATTAGTCATACCAATCATCAATTATAGAATGCTCACTGTCCACAAAATTTCTTTTTGAGTCAGTTCCTTTCTTTAATATTCTTTGACAGTGGCACCATCTAACTTGTTCTATGTATCTATATGATCACTACATTAGAATACAAACATATGGAGGCAAATCTTGAAACATTGGTGCAAGAGGCTGTTCCTGAAAAAGTATATGTAAATCCATTAGAGATGCAAAAACCCGTACTTTTGTATGCAAATCAAATAACTGTGTGGAAATCAGTATCTTATATAATTATATATTTTTGCCCAGATCCTCACCTGGTGTAAATTGGCATAACTCAACTAACTTCAAAGGAGCTATACCAATTCACACCTGCTGAGGAGCCGACCATTTTTGTTTACAAATGTCCATTTTCTTAGTCAAATGCAATGGACATGCTCACTCATATCGTTAGTTCTTACATAGTCATAAGAGTCTCCTGGTAGGGTTAAAGGGTATTTTATAACTATTGCAGACACCAGGCTATCAAAATATTGATATTAATTGACATTTAAATCCAACAGCAGTGAAACTGAGATAAGTCTGTAAAACTTATTAGTGCTTTTAAAATACATGATTACACCATATAATTTGAAAAATGGTAACAACAACAGTCTAGCCAGAGACTGTTCCACTACTGGAGACAACCACCCAGTTCAGTATTAGAGGGCTAGGAATGTTATCAAGTGTAATCAAGCGGTTCAATTAGCTGAATATTCCTTCATTGATCTTATTGTTTTATTATTCTATTCATGTCTCTGCTATTCAGCTCACTTAAGAAATAGCTAGAATAAAATGAATGTTTGCTCTTCCAGCTCAAAGTATGTCTTAATGCAGCTGAGAGGTAATGATAACAGTGTGCGCATATCTGAACTATTAGACTACACTGGTTTTCACCATTCTCAGATCCTCATTTTCAGTGGAAATCTTTTAAAATAACTATTAAAGAGTAAAAAGATAAAAGTAAGCATCTTTACAACTCATGTCTTTAAAAAAAGGTAAAATCAGAGCTAAAGAAATTTTAAACCCCTAACTCCTAAAAAGAAGTAATTTTCATTGTTCTCTCAAGGTATTATACCTCATAGATTTACACTAACTAATATGTTTCATATGCAGGGACTCAAGAGTAAGTACTTTCTCAAAGTTTCCAGAAATTTCTCCTTGTTGGAGTCAGGATTTCTCATATCTGATGCTTTCGATCTAAGCCATCAGGAGGTACTCTAACTTTATAACCATAGTAAAAACAGACCTCTTGAGAGAAAACAGGTAGGTGAGTAAACACTTTTACCACTAGGCTGCTCCTTTTGAAGAACACCAATTATACATTTCATACTAGTTTTCCAAAGGTAAATAATCCTGCATAAAATCCCTTCTCCTGAGTCTAATATTCCAAAACCAGAAAGATAATTCCATCTGACAAGATGTCAGGTTAGGTAAGGATCTGAATGTGCAATTGCATATTAAAAATAATAGTGTCAGTATGATTCTCTTACATGCAGCATGATCAGATATGCTATTGTCACAGGAAACTAAACCTAAGTGATATTTTTATGCTCCAACCAGTTAGTGTAACAAGATCTCTGCAGGATATTCTTAAAAGCAAAAGGAAGAGACTGGCAGGTCAGTAAGATGGTTATGGTAGACTTCTCATATCATATCAGAGAGGAATTTTGGAAGAATATACAAAATTACCATCTTATAAAATTAAGAATCGAGGGGTTAAATTGTAAGAGCTCATATTTAATTCTATAAATTAAGATTATTGATAGAAGAATAGTACCTTTTCAATGACAGTCTTTGCACCACTGGTGATGATCAGTAAAGGATATTTTATAATTGCAATCAGACCACTTCTAAGTGGTTCTTGTTTACAAATAAGACCAGATCCTCAGCTGCTGTATACAGGTATAGTTCCATGTAAGTCAACCGAGCTACACCAATTCACACCATCTGTGGATGATGTGGCCCACAGATTACTTTATCCAATGCAAATGAAGTACTATAAGAAAACTTCACCTACATATACTAAAATATCTGTATAATACAGTATTAATAAACTATGCAATATACAGATAATATTGGCCTTGTTTTCAAGATAAGAAAATACAAACTGGCATAAAAATAATCTTGTTTCAAACTCAAGCGTATGCAGAAAGCATTTTTCCTCAGACATGGGGTATTGAAAATGTCTAAAAGGAGCCAATTAGATTTGAAAATGATTTAGGAAAACTAAAAGACAAAATGTATTTCCCAAGAACCACAAGGAATGCTCCTCCTCCAGACAACAGGAAAAAGAAGGGATTGCCTGGAGGCTATGTAGTGTTTATATAATACACACACATTTCCACTGGAGAGTTTCAGAAATGTTTAGAAACTTTAAGAGGACTCTTCCAACTCCATGCAATAATGGAATAAGAATCTTGGAGAGAGTATCTATTCAGGATTACTTAATTTTTAAGAATATTAACAATACTTATCTTGTCAATTTAGGCAAAACAATTACAAAAAATACCCACATAAATTATCCAGTAAATTATTAGAAAGCATAGTTGTAAGTAAATATTTGGATGCTACAAAATGGCTTGGAATTTCTTGCCAACTTTAAACACATAGTAAACCATGAACCTTTCCCATAACTGGTAAAGATTTAAAAGCCATTGTTAAAAAGAATCCATGTCTGATAAACCATTTTTTCTGGCACTGTATAAAACAAAATTAGAACCCTAATTTAGTCTGACTAAAATCTGACTATTATTGAAGTCCACAGTTGCATTTTCAAATGCACCTAAGTGAATTAGGAACATAAGTCCCACAAAACTTGTGTTCCTAATTCATTTAGGCACTTTTTTGAAAATCCCATCCCCACCTCTATATAATTTGAATTTTGTGACAAAAATTGGTAGTACTTACATTTAATCCCTGGCATTCAGAGACATTCAAGTCTTGCAAATTTTTACATTCACCTAAAATAAAAAATAAACTTAATATTAGAGTTAAAGATTAACTGTTGGAATTGTCTGGATCAGACCAGCAGTCCATCTACCTCAGTGTCCTGTCCCTGACAATGGCCAGTACCAGATAATTCAGCAGAAAGTCCAAGAAACTAGGCAGAAGACATTTATGGAATAACTTACTCATCAGAAAAGTTTTCAGCCCCGTATCAGTTAGTGGCTGGCTTATGTCCTGAGGCATGATGATTCATGTCCCATACTACATTAAAAAATTATGTTAAAAGAATGATAAGCTTATAAAGTCAAGGACTCAAAAGTTAGGAAATAACAGAATTAAGGTTGCCTATCCAATCTTAATTCAGCTCTCTTGTGCATATGCATTATGATACAATATGTAACTACACAATTATATACTATGTTTTCCACAGGAACATTGAGAGCGCTTGGAAATTGTCTCCCTGCTCTCAGTTCCTCAGACCGCAGCGGCCCTTGGCAGCCAGAAGGAGGAACTGCAGAGAAAGTCCTCCTCATCCCCCTAAGGCATGGAATCTTCAGAGAATTTAGCTGCCAAACTCTAACAAATCTCTTCTAAGAATGTGTGAACTATGATTTTTTCAGAGGCTTAAAATTTGGTCAAAATCAGGTTGATTTTCACAGGAGCAGCAAAAGGCTCTGATACAAAGACAACTCTCCTGCCAAATTTCAAGTCCCTGCTCCAAAGCATGGAGTTGCTAGAGCTTGTCAATTAAATAGTTGTAAGATTTTTTTCAACAAGGGGAAACGATGTATTTTTCCTTATTTTCATTCTCAGAAATGGCTGATCTGATTCTGATTTTTAAAATACATAAATAAATAAATTCAGCCTGAGGCAGACACTTGATGTGGGAGATTCAATATGAGATGTTTATACTGATCACAAGAAATATTTTGAAAATCTTTTAAATAATTCTCACATAACACATCTGAAAAGGGGGCCGCCAAACATATGCTTTTACCTGCAGTCAAAAATTAATCCAACATTACATCTCTACATTCCTCTCTAGGGAAACAATGACCTCAACTAAAGTCTTGGTATACTATCTTACTCAAAGCCCTTTGAAAGAATAAAACACAATGCTGTTAAGAGGGACTGCCAACTCAAAAGATTCCATCCAGTTAAAATTAGCTCCATGATTGCTAGGCTACAGGAATGTCATGCCACCTGTATGCCCCCCTATATCACAATCCTAAAACCACAATACACCTCGCCTCTACAGATGGCAGAGGGGAAAACAGAACCTGAACTAAGGTATGCTGATACTTCATATTAATTACCATCATTGGTTACAGAATCTATGCCTATATTTTAAAAATTAAATCTCTAGCCTTTATGGTTGCAAAGAACCTCTTAAATGGGAATTAAGTGTAAACTGATGCAGTGACATCTCCTTGAGTCTGCAGACAGTCTGAAAAAAATAGCTCTGAGCAGTGTGAACTGCTCCACTTCATCTAAATGGAGTGTTAACTCCAGAGCCTAATTAAAACGTCAACATTTGATATACAGGACAAGAAAGATGAAACATCATGTCAGGAGGAGCTGCACAATCTATTGAGAATAGTATCTCATGTGGATGCCATAACAGAGTGAAGTTTAGTATGTAGGCAGAGCTTAGTACCACTACAGATACTCCCCAACTTACGCAATCGTTCTGATCCAGAAAGTCTCGCATTACTCAAATTTTGCATAAGTCAAAAATGTATACCCAAACATTACAAACAAAAAAACCCCCCTCCTATTTCTAGCTTACAGAACTTTTTCTGTAAGTGTGAATTTGCATAAGTCGGGTCCTGCGTAACCCGGGGAGCGTCTGTACTGTTTTTCCCCAATTCAGTCCTAGGGGACTGGAGGGAAGTAGACAGAGTACTTAGATAAATCACATTTCTTAGCTATCTTCTCCCAGATTCCTCTTTTGTCCATTTAGGACTTCCCTTGGGTTTGCCAGGATCAGAGACCTTTTGGAGCATGTAAAAAAGAAAAGGAGTACTTGTGGCACCTTAGAGACTAAGAAATTTATTTGAGCATAAGCTTTCGTGAGCTACAGCTCACTTTGCGAATACAGACGAACACGGCTGCTACTCTGAAATCTGGAGCTTGTGTAGCTCAGTTCCAAATAATACAGAGCATCCCAGTTGTAATAGCCATGATTAGAACAATCAGTCAGAATTAGGGTTGCCAATATTATATTTAAAAATACAGGACAGACTTCAGATGTCCCCAGTCTTGACTTGAACCTCTGGGGACAAGTCCCTTTTCCTCCACCCCCAGGCTTCCTAAGGTTTCTCTCTCTCCAGCTCTGGATGCAGCAGAGAACCCAGGGCCTCAGGTGCTGAGCCAGCAGCTGCTGTGATTCTGTTCAGGTTCTGCTTGGGTGCCAGGAGCCAAGTTGGAGGCTGCAATTGCTGGTCTTTGCCTGCTACAGTGCTGTGCACCCTGTTGGGGACATTGGCAGAGACCCTGCCAGACAGAACCCCTTCAGTACAGGTTTGGGGCACATATCCCCATCCACTTGCCCTGCCAGATGGAGCTTGCACAGGGAAAGTAGATGGGGCTGCGCTCAAGAGCTGGAGTCGGCAGATGAACCTGTCCAGAAGGGGGCAGTACTCACGCATGCATCTTTCCACTCCCCTCCCAGTCCTGGCCCTTGAGCATGGCCCTATCTGCTTTCCCCATGCAGCACTGAAGGGCCAGGGAGGAAAGTGGAAAGATGCACCCATGAGTACTGGCCCACTGCTGTTGAAATGTGGGATAAAAAGCGTTCCATACTGATTTAGTACGGGACAGGCAACTTTCTATTTAAATATGGGACTGCTGGCAATCCTAGTCAGAGTGAACAATATCTGATTCCCAAAAACTAATAAATAAAATTCCTTTTATTTTTCACAGAATGTAATGGACAAAAGCAGTAATAATAATTGGAGCCCTATGTATTTCGCAAATGCAAAAGAAAGAAATAAAACAAAAATGAACATAAAAATGACATAAAATGAAAATCAGCCTGCAGTGGCAGCTCCTGCCCCATAGGGTTGCGCCCAGCTCCCTACTCTAGGTGCTGTGACCTGGTACACGGGGTCACAACGCTGCTCAGCTTTGGCCTGGCCACCCCTCCATCATAATGGGAGGGCAGGTTGGTCAGATTTGGAATTGCAGTGTCACTCACTCAAATTTGGCCCAGTTGCCCCTCTCTCATCAAGACAGAGGAGCCAAACCTGAGTGTACTGTAACCTCAAGGGCCAGCTGAAGTGGGGAGCCAGTCCTGCCCTGCAGGATAGGAGCTGCTGTTCCAGTCTGAATGTGAGGCTGGCTTACTCTATAGCTTCCCCCCCAGGGCCTCCCACCCCTCAGGGGCAGGACTCTGACTTTATCATGGACGAGGCTAATGGGGAGAGGGTTGGGGCTCAGTGAGGGAGGAGGATAGGACAGGTGTCCCTGGGACCAATGGGGGATGAGGTTATAAGGAGTGAGCTATCAGGTGCAGAAATAAAATGGAGAAGCTATTCAGAGGCTTTGCCAACAAAATACTTATATCCAGGAGCAACATAATTTTTTTATTTTAGCAAGAAACAACTAAATTATACTTTTAAAGACAACCTTTTTCATTTTCTATTATAAAACTAAGTTTTAAACTTTGGATTTCTGATCTAAATAAAGAAAAATTACAAATAAGTCAGTGATAACAAAACAGTGACTTATTCTACCCTTTAAAGATTGTACTTTCTGGGTGCATCCTCATTAGCAAAAAAAAGAGTTCTTCACTCGAGTTAACTAGCACAAGGTAAAATCTTATTGAAGACAAGATTGTTTGTAGTTTTAACATGAGTTAGCAGGTCAAGGTAAATTACAGGCTTTCCCATAGTCTTTATCTTCACCTGCTAACTCATGTATAAACTACAAACTGCCTTCAATAGAATTTTACCTCATGTTAGGTAACTTGAGTTAAGAACATACCTTTTTCGTAGTGAAGACAAGGCCTTTGAGACCACAATGAGGATTGGTGGTACACAAAACTACTATACAATTGTATGTGTTGAAAACTGGGATTTGTTCAAAGTTCTCAGACCAAAAAGAACTCTGCATCCTGCAGAGACACTGTGCACAGGCCAAGGGAATCATGCATTACCCTGCCGCTGACTCATAAACAATACTGAACAGGATCCAGAGGGAGTCACATCCGGCCCTCTTTGGCCAGCAAACAGCTGGAATCATGTAAGAGGAGTAAACGGCAGATAACGAGAGAACATCAGGGTTTAATGAGTCCCTGCCAAAACAGAATTTTACCACATTGTATACTCAGTACACAGCCCTGAGTAGGGACAATACAAAGCTGCATCACCCCGAAGGGAACTCTAGGAGGGATTAAGCCTCCACAGAACACATGGGGAGTTCACATGCTTTACCATCCCTTAAGAATGAGGGCATTCTCCACTCTCCCCAGCTGGCCAGTTCCTCTGGGATGATTTGCACTCCTTATGTGCTAGGAGGGGAGTGTCCTTGCATGCCCATGACACCAGGGACTGGGACTGTGCTTGATTCTTCTGTAGAGGGCACAATGGGGCAAAGGAATCCTTGTGCTCTTCCCCTGAATCTGTATGTGCACCTAAACGAAAGCCAGCTAGAAGCTAGCCCTGTATTTTGACAGCTTGCTAAATTTAATCTAAGTGAATGAAAGTGGATCATAGAGAGCATGAAAACAATTAAACCATAAGAAGTGACCTTAATGTCCTTGTCTGAGAAATTTTCAAGTTCTGAGTGAATCTAGTGTTCTGGCTGAACTATTTTGTAATGGTTCATTTTAAGTACCAGTGTCTGTGAAAATGTCTATTTTACACTTTCTAATATTCCACTTTTCTTCCAACCCAGGGATTCCACATACACCAGCTGTACCTCCTCAATTCGGAACAGTATTAGCTCCAAACTCAGATTTCAAAGGAATATTTTGACTGGTCCAGCTGTCACAGAAAGTAATTGGGGCCAGCTGGATGTCAGAATGAAAGTGGTTACTATTATAATACTACTTTTATTTTGTAAAGCAGTCTACTTTAGGAAGACAAGGAATGGGAGTTTGAGAAACAAAGCAAACAATGGAAGGACAAACAGTTTAAGAAAAGCATCCAATACTGTTAAGCGTTATGCCCCAGGCCTCCCCTGTGATGTGTATACTTATCTTCATGAGAAATACTTAGATTGCCAAGAAAGAAAACTGACTTTTGCGTCTCCTGATTGGCCTGAAGATTTAAGACACATGCTGCTTGCAAGAAATAGGATTCGCAAACTGAAGAATAATATGTTTTCCAAGTATAAAACATTAAAAAGTCTGGATTTACAACAGAATGATATATCAAAAATTGAAAGTGAGGCTTTTTTTGGTTTAAACAAACTTACCACACTCTTACTTCAGCATAACCAAATTAAGATTTTATCAGAGGAAGTTTTTATTTATATGCCCCTTCTAAACTACCTGCGTCTTTACGATAATCCTTGGCATTGCACCTGTGAGATGGAAACTCTTATTACAATGTTGCAGGTTCCAACAAACAGGAATTTGGGAAATTATGCCAAGTGTGTACACCCAATAGAACTGAAAGATCAAAAGTTAAAGCAGATAAAAGCTGAACGTCTATGTAGTGAAGAGGAAAGACTGGACCCCCAAAATATAGCAGCAGCAAAGCCTGAAGTTGTCAAACCAGAATTTGATTCCTCTCTTTGTCATATTTATGTATTTCCCAAACAAACATTGGATTGCAAAAGAAAAGGTTTGTTTACTTATTTTTAATTCAGTGACAAAGTTTAATGTTCTTGCTCCTTTGCTGCTATATTGCTTCTATAGTTAAGTAGGTTACAGAAAATCAGTACGGTTCTAGAAAGTTTTTGCTTTAATTTCCTTTAAATAATACTAACAACTTCTTTGTTCGTGTGATTATAAAAAGAGTGTAATTGGAATTCTTGCAGTATTTCATCTCCATTTTATAGCCCAATTCTGCAAAAACTCCTGCATGTATTTAATTTTATTAGCATGAATACTCCAATTGAAATCAATAGGAGTGCTCCTAGTAACAAAGTTAAGCACATAAATTATTGTAGCAGCAGAGCCTAGTTTTGACTGGTTTTACTCCAGTAAAGCTACTTTTTCATATGCCAATAAATATATAAACAAAATTAGAGTTATGTTTCAAAGTGACTGCACTGACAGAGGGAAGAGCACAGGGAGCTCTTCCCCGTCTTCCAGTGCACAAGGGCAGCCATAATTTGACAGCAGGGAACCTCCAGCAGTACTCAGAGGCCCCAGAAAGGTCCCGACTGAATGGAAAGGCATTGTCGTCCCACCCTCTGTGTACCAGGTTTCCTGCATAATGGAAAGTACCAGCTGTTCCTTTTGAACAGCTGTAGCAAGGGTTCTCTCCCTGTTCTTCCTCCTAGTGCCCAGGAGGCATTTCAAAGTCATACTGCTTCCAGGTACTGCTACTCGGAAGAGTGCTTCCTCTCTTCCCCAAATGCGTCTTAGGAGCCATAAGAGTAAATAGTTGCCCATCTGGGAGATGTGAACATACAAGTCCAGGTTTGTCTATGCTTTTTATTTCCCATATTTTATCCCATGAGAACTACAAAAGAAAAACTAAAAAAAAAAAATTCTGATGAGAACTGTACTCTGGTTACACCCACTGCAAACTGCATTCAGTTCATGCTTCAACTTTACAAAACATAAAATAAAAAACAGTACAAAGATGTGGAAGTAGTCTACTTAGGGAGGATTTTGCCCAATTCTTGCAAATTACAACCTGTAGTGCCTGACCGTTGTACTATGTTAGCTATTTTTATCTTGTAACATGCTTGCCAAACTGCTGTGCTATTTTCTTCCATTTGCCTTACTGTGACTGTACATTTATATAACTGCTTTTATTGTGTTCCTGTCCCCTACCCTTGATTCCAGGGAGGCTCTGTCTTTGCTACTCTCTGTGTCATCTAGAAGAAGGATAGACAAGCTCAGAAGTCAGTATAAGGAGACAAGAAATGAACATAAATTAAAGGCTTCAGCCTGTGACTACATGGTGTACACAATCTGTATGTCATGTGAGAAATCCTCTGTCCTCCAAACCTCCTTTTCCACAGTGCTCATTCCTGCTCTTCTTCCTCCTCCCTCCCCCACTCTTTCCCTATAAGGCTACTTCCTCCTTTTGATTTTCCCCATTACGCTTTCTTCCTGGATCATTTTTATTCATTCTCAGTTGCCCTTGAAGTATAAGATATCACAGGGTCTTAACTGTGCCATCATTACTCCTTATGGCTCCAGTAAACATTACTACTGAACGAAGACAGGCACCTGATATAAATATACAAATATAAGGAAATCAGAGTGAATGCTGAACTTCCAGGCTGATACTTTAGGCCATAGCATCCTCTCTGTATAAGTCATGCAGAGGGGAGCAAATTTGATTTGAAATGATTTTATCTGAGTTGACAGGTTTCAGAGTAGCAGCCGTGTTAGTCTGTATTCGCAAAAAGAAAAGGAGTACTTGTGGCACCTTAGAGACTAACAAATTTATTAGAGCATAAGCTTTCGTGAGCTACAGCTCACTTCATCGGATGCATCTGGTGGAAAAAAAACTTCTTTTTGCATCCGATGAAGTGAGCTGTAGCTCACGAAAGCTTATGCTCTAATAAATTTGTTAGTCTCTAAGGTGCCACAAGTACTCCTTTTCTTTTTATCTGAGTTGAGTATCTGCTTGAATGGACCCAAAATTCTTAGGAACAGGAGAATACAGGCACCATGGCACTGTGACTTCTTCCTTCAAGCTGCCTGAAGCCTCTCAGTATGGTCAACTCTTGGTTGGGGTTTCGTGAGCTTTTTTGGCTATTTAAAAATGTGTGTTATTATATCCGCCTCTCCATAAGGAAGCAGAAGTACACAGAGCCGCTACCCCCACATACCCTCTAAGAGGCAACCACAAAGTTCCGTGGATTTCTACCCAAATGGTTAGTCAAATTCAGGGTTGTTCCAGTTAGGATGACAAATTGCTAATAGAATCAGGTATTTCTTTAATGCAGTCTTGTTTATTTATAAAGAGTGTACATAGCCCTGCTTCTCTGGACACAGGAGGAACTAAACGATAAGGGTCAGTTTCTTTGATTACGGTTCCAAGCCTCTTTAGCCAGCACTTGACTCAGAAGCCGCCTCTGTAGGCTTCTTTCAGATTCAGACACATTGCTTGTCTAGGCTCCAGCTGTGTCCTTCTCTGTGTAATGTTTCCTGCTTCTCTTACTTAAATACAAACTTGTACCTCTGGTCAGGCAATACCTAGCAAGCCCCTCTGCCCAGTTCATTCAAATTTCTGGGCAGCCTTGCATTTCTCTTTATTTTAATAGCAGACACCTGCCTATGATTTGGGTTTGGAGGCTGCTATTATTTCAGTCACTTTCTTACATTCATCCTAAATGAAAGACAGAAGTTACGCACAAACCCTAACAAGGTTTAACCCAAACAACTTACAACAGGTGGGTAGGCTGACTAGCAATGCCAGGAGTGCTCCACACCCCAAAGAAGGCATGAATACATTAGATGAGGGACTGGACAGGTCTCTGCCCCTTAGAAAAGTGCCTTAAGGCCAATGATGGAGGAAGTGCATGATGAAGACTTTGTAAAATGTGTATATAGTCAGGGTCTTTTTTCCTAAACAGGCACTCACCAAATCAGTGATATACTGGATGGGTCAACTTTTCAGAGTATAAAACTGAGATTCCTCCTGGTTGCAGCAACATGTCATCCTATGTGATTTTGCATTATGCTATTGTAAAATAATCATGAGGTTCTTAGCTATCTAAGTATTTAGGTGGCCAGTATTACCCAAGTCTTTCCTTTAAAAAACAACAACAAACAAAACAAAACCCTTTGATGCATCAAGTCTCCAAATAAATTCTGTCTATGGCTTCACAAGAAAATCAGAAGTCTCCAGACTAAACTGGCAGTGTTTGTTTCTATATAATGACCTACTAGATTATAAAGGCTCCAGGTTGTGTCTTGCTTACTGTCTTTAGTGTAGGTCATTTCACAAGAAAAAGAGTTGTGATATCACGCATAGACAAATTACTGGTACCTGAAAGGTACCATCTTCAGGTAGCTTTTCAAACAAACAATAAGAGAAAGGACCTCATTATCCTGCTATACCAAAATGGAAATGGGCCTACTTCATTCTTAACATCCCAACACATTTTGGGTGCTTTCTGCAATACACAAACGGCTAGAAAGTCCAGACCCCTCCCTTTCTAACCTCCCTTCTTGCTGTTATATCCTCCTTTCCAAAATTTCCCCCGACTCCATGTAAGGCTACTAGTGGGAGCAATATATTACTTTTTATCCTTAATTTTCAGATTTAAAGTTGAAATTTCCCTCACAGGTGTTGAGAAAAGGCTATATCATTACTTCACCTAAAGATCACAGAAAATAGCAGTCAGAGCAGGATTGACAGAGTCATATAAAAAAGGACTCTGAGGTTTACTTCAGATCGAATGGGTGTAGGTCACATCTGCAATAAATATGCACAATGCTGTTAGGGTTTTGTTTTTGTTTTTCACTCTCTTTATCTCACTGGATTTTAAAGTTAGTGCTGTTGAACTCAGTCACAAATTGGTTCAGCGTCAAAGTATGATCAGAAAACATTTTTCCATGTAGATGATCAAATCTCAGCGGAAATTTTGGAGATATTACAAAACCCACTATAATATGGATCTTAAAATGTTGTTAGAAATAATGATACTAGAGTATCTCAATAGAACTAGATAAATAAGTCTGATATGATACAGTTCTTCCATTAAACACTCAAAAACAGTCTCTAGGAAACCATAAGAAGTAAGCTGAACCTCTGGGTTGATAAACCATTAAGAAAAGTAATGACACTGGAGCAGATCCTTAGCTAGTTATACTGTCAGAGCTCCAAAGTCAATGGAACAATTTACATCTGCTGAGGATCTGACCCTAGGCATGCACAGGGGCTACTTCTTAAACAATATCATCATGACAGCCAAAACAAAATGTTTTTTCCCAAAAATATATACAGAACTAGCTCTTGATAAAAAAAAAAATCAAAGTGCCTGCCAACAAAAGTATATATTTTAAAAGTGCATCCTCTAGCACTACTAGCTTTCTATGCCTCAAAGACACATTGCTAAATCTTTTGTTGGGACACATTATTTCTTTCTCACTCTGTGTGGTGTATTAGGTGTTAAAGCTATAGCTCTGGATCTTCCATGCACAGCCTCCCCACAATTTTTGGGGTACCATGTAGCCAGCCTACACTCCTTTGAAAGCAGGGTTTGAAATTCCACCTGCTCCTTACGTGGGCTATGCAACAGATCTTAAAAGAAGTCAGGGAGTAAGAAGTCTGTCTAAGCAGAATTTAGCTCACTGAAGGAAGGACACTCTAGTGCCTAGGGCACTAGCCCGGGACTTGGTAAATCCAAGTCCAATGTCCTTTTCTGACACAGCCTTTCTATGTGACTTTGGGTAAATCACTCGGACTCTTTGTCACTTAGTTCCCAATCTGTAAAACAAGATTAATAGTACTTCCCTACCACATAGTGGTGTTGAGAGGATAAATATATTAAAGATTGTGAGATGCTCAGGTAACATAGTAATGATGAGCCATATATTTTGCATAGATAGATATAAAAAGCCTAGAAATGCCTCAGCACTTTACATAAGCGTAGTAACTATAGTATTTTCACTGCTGTTAATACTTAGAACATATCTACTTTTGGTAGCGTGAAACAAATGGTACAATATAGTACCTAGGATCTGATTCTGGAACACCTTCTCACAGTGGTGAACACCTACTCACACAAGTAGCCCCACTGGTTTCATTTAGGTGAGGAAGTGCACTACAATCAAGCCCTTAGTTTGTATGGCATTGTAACTGCATTATTTAGCTATATACAAGTTAAAATAAAAATTTAAAGCATAGGAAGAGATATTACTATGTACTAGCAGAAAGAAGAGAAATTATTTCAGATGAAATGTAAAATAGACAGTCATGTTAGGCTGTTCCAGTCAACAGGAGCTGCATGAGAAATAACTTTCACATTAACAGTGTGAAAAGACTGAGAATGGACCAGGGGTGGTCAGTGCTAGATGAACAGAAGGAGCAGAAAAGGAAGTAGAAAGATGCAAGATATATGAGGTATTTCTGTTTTCCCAGATGCTTAGTAGGTACTTTCCAAATTTTATTCTTCTGAGAGTTACACCCCGATCTATCTTTAAGAAACACAGGTCATCTTTATACCCTGCCACAAATTGCTCTTACAGTGACCTGCAAGCGGTAGAAATAATCTACAGATGATAAAACATCCATCTTTTCATTTTTTTTTTTAAGAGTTAAAGAAAGTTCCAGGTAACATACCTCCAGATATTGTTAAACTCGATTTATCTAACAACAAAATCAACCAACTACGAGCCAAGGAGTTTGAAGATGTTAATGAACTGAAGATATTAAACCTTAGCAGTAATGGAATAGTTTACATAGATCCTGGTAAGAACAACTTTATATATTTATACAAATAGTAAACTGTGTGCTTTATTAATTATTAGCATTGGCTATGTCTTTATCATATATATAGATTTTTCTCATTTAGAAAAATCTAGATCAGAAACAGGTTGGGCCAAATTCTGCCCTCAGATGCATTGATTTTATAGAGCCAAACTGTGCGGACATGCATCTTG
Organism: Dermochelys coriacea; assembly: GCF_009764565.3. Taxonomy (NCBI): domain Eukaryota; kingdom Metazoa; phylum Chordata; order Testudines; family Dermochelyidae; genus Dermochelys; species Dermochelys coriacea. The sequence goes on along the minus strand of NC_050068.2, from coordinate 329,102,305 downwards.
GGCAACCCCAATGAAGTCAATGGAGCGAGCATGGATTTTGGTCTATTCTTAATTTTAAGCAGAAAAGGGGCAAAAATAGAATTTTTGGGACTGAAGACTAATCAGTCCCCAAATGTTATGTTATTAAATATATCTTTAAACACTACTTGCCAAATCTGACCAAATTTGGCTCAAGTTTATATGGCTGCTTTTAAATTGTAGGAGTCACTATAATATAGAGACTGAAAAAGTTAATGAAATTTAATATTTTTGAGATACTTTGTTATATTATTAGATCTCAAAATGGCTTTGATTTAGTGCAAAATATTGTAGGCTATTTGTTCAGTATGTGTGTATATTTTTATATGATGAAAACAGTCAGAATCAGGCAGGAGACAGAAGTAAGGAACACAAACAAAGAGTAGGCTGTTTTCTGCTGTAGCATTCTGGAAGCTTAAGTAACAGTGAACAATAGTGACATCAATAAAATAGCCTTTAAGAGGTCAAAAATAATACATTGCTAGACTCCTTAAACTAAGACCTGTGCTATATAATGACCACAAAGTGGGTTTATTTAAAGGGCGGGCTTTTCTCTGAAATGTGACTCTATAAAAATGGCCATGTTTATCATCTCTCATTGGCTCCCTATCAAATTTACTCAGTTTATAAATAGGTGTTTTTTCTAACTAGCAGCCTTACAGACTTAATCTGGGTGGGAATTAACAATGAAATTAGGTCATCTCTTTCTCATAATTATTACCAGTAATAGATAGGCCAAATCAGGCATTTACTGATATCTCTGCAACTCTATTGTCTTGCCTGCCTACACACAAAAGTTATACAGCTCTACTGGTATAAAGTGGTACAACTCCCTCTAGTGTGGACATAGTTATATCAGCATAAAAGTGTTTTGCTTATTCCCATATGAAAAGGGGCATAAATTATACCAGCATAAATTACCTTTATACCAGAAAAACTGTGTCCACATTAGGAATGCTATTATAACCAGTATAGCTATTTCAGCCCCCAAAATATCATACCCCTAGCCAAAATAAGAACAGGAGTACTTGTGGCACCTTAGAGACTAACAAATTTATTAGAGCATAAGCTTTCATAGGCTACAGCTTATGCTCTAATAAATTTGTTAGTCTCTAAGGTGACACAAGTACTCCTGTTCTTTTTGCGGAATCAGACTAACACGGCTGCTACTCTGAAACCTAGCCAAAATAGTTATACCAGCACAAAATCTGTGTACAGACCAGTCTCCATTGCACTTGGGCAGCCCTGTTGCCAGTATAGTTAAAGCTGTAAAACCTTGTGTGTAGTCAAGGCCTGACTACAATTTGAAGACAATGGAGTTGCAGAGATGTCAGTGAATTTCTGATTTGGCCTCCAGAACCTATATTACTGGTAATAATGGATGTGGCACCAATCTAACTGATTACTGGAACAATTCTCTCATGATGCACAATTAGATTCCAGCTCACTGGCTCTTTGCCATGTTATCTCTATTGTGCTAACAGAAGCAAACAAGCAGAGAAAATTTATATTTCTCAGTAAATTAAGTGCAAGTGACTTTGAATACACCAGAACCGTTGTGAAGGTTTACATGCCACTTCTCAGAGTAGATCCACACTTTTATGTTTCAATTTACAAGAAGCCTTTATTGTAGCCTTTTAATAAAAAATATAAACCAGTGATTTTTGACCAATGTATACAAGAATACTGTTTAATCCACATTAATATGAGAACATTTTCCCTGTTACAAACATATTTTTCTATTTTATTCTATCAATTCTACATTTCAATAACTTGTTTTTTTAATTGACCAGCTGCTTTTTCAGGACTCTCTAACTTAGAGGAGCTTGATTTATCAAACAACACAGTGCAAAATTTTGAATATGGAGTATTAGAAGACCTATACTTTTTGAAAATATTATGGCTAAGAGAGAACCCTTGGAGATGTGATTACAACATTCATTACCTTTTCTACTGGTTAGAGCATCACTACAATGTTCACTACACAGGCCTAGAATGCAAAACGCCTGAGGAATACAAAGGGTGGTATGTTGGAAAATATGTCCGAAGTTATTATGAGGAGTGCCCAAAAGACAAGCTGCCAATTTATCCAGAAACATTTGAGCAGGACAAAGAAGATGAGGAATGGGAACGACACAAAGAACAATCAGTTCAAACAGTAAAGAAGCATGGTGTAATTGTCACTGTAATAGGTTAATTTGGGAATTTTTTTATTACTAGATTCAAATTTTTCATATTTTTATGTCAGAAAAAATCCTGTTTACATTTTTGTTACTTTTGTTGTTTGTCTATAAGGAAATATCTGCCTACATAGATTTTTTTAATTGAAGTTACTAACTACATGATGGTATCAGTTATACATCATCTTTTATATAAAAAAAATGTACTGTTTCTTACCATTTGTTTTGGCTCCCTCTTGCTATGTGTTTGGGTAACTATTTGAACCTACAAAATATAAATGGATAGATATAGATCTATAATGGAAACAAGTATCTTATGTACAGCAAGGCATTATCCTGCAGTTTGCTCAGCACAGGCAGACCCTGCATCTGCATGGAACTCAATGCAGGACTGGGCCCAAAGCTCCTCTGTCTTGAATGTATTGCAATTTCTTTATATTTATTGGCTCCTTGAATTGTTCCCAGGAAAAGTTCTTTACATTTTATGCAGCAGTTTTCTTGTGTGTGATACTTCTACCAAATAATCAAATTGCAAACTGAACTAGAACAGGGTACAAAGTCAATGGGAATTGCACATGGAGTAGAAAGAAAGGACACTCCAGCGATCAGGGTGCTAGCCTGGGCCTTAGGAGACCCAAGTCCAATATCCTGTTCTGACACAGACTTCTTGTGTGACATTGGGCAAGCCATTTAGTCTCTGTGCCTCAGTTCCACATCTGTAATGGGAATAATAGCACTTCCCTACCTCACATGGATGTTATGAGGATAAATACATTAAAGGCTGTGAGGTGTTCACATATTATGGGAACAGTGGCCATATAGGAACCTCAGATAGATGGTCAGTACCCCTCAGGGCAAGGACCCTTACTGCCCAATAAAGGGAATGATCCAACACTCATTTACATAGCAATACTCCCACTGACTGATAACATTTAGCATCTATCCAGTATTTCCTTTTTTAAAGTTTGCATCAGTTAATATTTGGCAGTCTGAACACTTCCCCTTTGAGGTAGACATTAGCATTCTTTCTGGGGAAACGATGACAAAGAAGGGCTAAGTGAGTTGCCCAAGACCACACACCAGATTGGCGGCAGATCTGAGATCAGACTCAGAGGTCCCAGCTCAAACTCCAGATCACGCTTTCTCTCATACATCACTGACAGTTGTGTAGGAAGCAGAATCAGGCTCTGCATTTGAAATGTCCGACAATACATGCAAGCAATTGACCATGGGAGAAGATATGGAAGGCTGTATGGAGAAAAAAAAATGTAGCTTTCAAACTTTACACAGCATTCTAGTGGCTGTGGATCCCTCCCTCCTGCCCAAAAGCTCACATATGTTGTTTTGCATTAAAAATGTAATCCAGAGCATTTGGTAACATTTTTTTCTAATATAAAACATTAAACCAGAGAGAAATTCGGGACATGGTAAGAGGGTGTGCCAAAGAATCCTTTAGGAGAAAAGTGCTGTGATCTGAGGCATTCTTTCACACCCCTTATGACTGTAATAAGTAAATCACTTACAGCTGCTATATTGCCAAACTGAAGAACTCAGACAGTTTTGCATACCCTCTGAAGAGTTGTGTAGCAAACCCACTGTTGCATTACTCATCACTATCTCCAGCCCCAGAATTATCCTGAACATTAAAGGTTAGCTTGGGAGGTTGGAAGACCTTCCCACTGGGCCAACAAAATTTATTTTATCATGCGGTACCTCCTGGAACATTTAAAAGCTCCAGGAAGAAAATCTCTTGCGAACAGTAGCAAGCATCAAATGAACTACCCCCTCTTCTCCAAATCTTGGGGCTTTTGCCAGCACAGAGATCCTCAGTATGCTAGGGAAGAGGACAACTAAGAACAGCAGAACTACTGAGAAGGGATGAAAAGGACAGATAATTGACCCATAAGAGAACAGCTGTTTTGGGCAGTAGAGCTAGTGAAGAAAAGCTGAGGAGGAAAAAGTGAGTTTATAAACTACCCCATGTCAACTGTTATGGACAAAAAGCCAGCACTGCACCGAGAGAGCAGCTGGGAAAAGCCAGAATCGGGTCCAGAAGAGACAACTTACCAGCCAGGAGCAGAGCATAGGTGGGAGGCTGTGTGGAAGGTCTATAACCACTAAGAGTTAGCATCTCAAGGAGATGAGTGGGTGAGGTTAGAATCTGAGAAATGGCTGAGTTACTGCAGGTGACAAATCTAAAGGTTACAGTGATACTGAATCATCAAACTGTCACTCAAGTAATCCCACCAGGGCCAAGGCCCTTGGGAGTAGCAATGATACATGAAAAACAACTGATTAAGAGGCATTAACGGTTAGGTGGACCAGCCCTTCATGCTCTTCAAAGGAATAGTGGCATGAGAATATGTTGCTGCTACAGAAGAGTTCCAGAGACAGGAAACTATCATAGAAGACAATCAAAAGTAAGAACTTCTTAAAGTGACAAAGCTGAATACACTGCCTATCCTTTAACACAGGAAGTAGAGCCCAGTAAAAAAAAAAGGACATATCAAATTGAGGCTCAGGGGGATGTGGTTTGATAATTGCCTGCAGGAGGAGACTTCGAGCACGGACACCTCTACATTGAAGGAGATAATCAAGAAAGACTCCTGAAACAGTACCAAAAGAAAGAAAGGAAACTCGAGGTAGAATCTATCCAGATCTCTGATACTGAAGGGGGGAGAAAAAGACTTTGCCCTCAAAAGAGGGATGGACTGGAAGGTGCACCCCAGGCCTGAAGAGTTTCTAAGAGCAGCATTAACCGTGCACCTTTTCTTGGACTGCTTCAAGGGGTTTAAACTAGTAATTACAGCATGTATAATTAACTACAATAAGCTGTAATTCTTCATGCATAGGGTTACTGCTTTATTTTCCTTAGGCCAAAGGCACTAAAGAACCTTTATATAATAGACATGTGTGCAAGTGGTTATTGTGAACCCACAAGGTTCTAGAACTCTGGGAAAACTGACAACCTACCAGGAACATGTCAGAGTTTGATGTACCTTAATGTATGTAGTGACCCAAAAAGGGAGGTGGTGGGAAATAAAGGTTCGTTACAATAGTAAGAATAGAAATGGGGCTGGGGCAAAAAGGATCACAACAGTGTGGAACCAAACAACAGAAGAGGGCAGCCAAATTAAAAAGTGAGAGAAAGAAATATATAAAAAAGAGAAAGGGATACACAAAAATGGAAGAGAAGACATAGCAGATCAGGGAAAAAAGAAAAACTGTAGAATTATAGGGGAGTTGTTTTTTAATAAAAGAGTTGATCTCCCATTTGCTATAAATCAGAACATGTCCTCCATTGAAACACCACAACCAGAAACCACACTTGCATCTTGAAATTTCTTCTTCTGTACCATTTAATTACAATGCCCCAAAGAGTATTTCTGAATCCAAATGATGTTAGAAAATTTTGGGCCAACCCTCCGAACTCCTACAGCCCCTTTACTCTTTTTCCCCTATAACCTCTCTTTCTTTATTACATTCCTTTCTCCTCCAACTCCAATAAATAGTTGTATCTGAGAGCTTTTCTCTTCCTCTTAATGAGTGTAGTGCTTGGGGGTCCCTAAAAACTGTAATTATTAAAAACAAAACTATCACAAAATGTGGATGCCTTCTAAAATACATTGACCTCAGGAATCAGCAGAGCACTCCTTGCCAAATCTTCAGTTTCTGTGCTGTGAATACTAATAGCAGCAAGCTCTATATGCAACTCCCAGGCACATTTGGAGGTCAAATAGTTCTCCAGGATCTCTCCCCTGTTACAGACCACTGGATGGTGGACTAATACCACAAACAGTGAGTTGTATTTTATCCCTCCAATATGCTTATTTTCCTTTTGGCACAAAGTCAGTTTGAGTTTGTCAGTTTGGAAGTCAGTTTGGAAGAATATTATAACTGCAGAAACAAAACAAACTGCTACAATATACATATCATGCACATACCTTACCCACCAAAGCAGTAATACATGAATGCATAAAAGCAATTAAAACCCCAACATTTTGCAACTGATTCATTCAGGATAGCAAATACAAAACTTGTTTAGCCAGCCAACAAGCCCTAAAAAACAGCCAAGGTCAGTGCTGTTCTATTAACAAGGAAAAAAAAAAAGGTTGCCAGAAATCTATTAATCTTGGATTCATCTTGAATGAGATCAGAACTGTGGTTCATGGCAGTTAAGAGTGGAAAGCTCATGACATCTTTAGGCCAGTGGTTTTCAAACTGCAGGTCATGACCCAGTACTGGATCGCGGATTGTAAGGCACTGGGTCATGGTGGCTCTGATCAGCACCACTGACCGGGCTGTTAAAAGTCCCGTCAGCAGTGCTGCCCGTCTAATGCAGGCTAGTCCCTACTGGTTCTGACACCGTGCTGCACCCCAGAAGCAGCCAGCACCAGGTCCAGCTCCTAGGTGGTGGGTCCACAGGGCTCCGCACGCTGCCCCCACCCTGAGCACTGGCTCTGCACTCGCATTGGCTGAGAACTGGCCAATAGGAGCTTGGGGCAGTGCCTGCAGGTGAGAGCCACACGGAGCCACTTGCGCACCTCTGCCTAGGAGCCAGACCTGCTGCTGGCCGCTTCCAGGGCTCAGCACGGTCCGTGGTGCCAAGACAGGCAGGAAGCCTGCCTTAGCACCCACGCTGTGCCGCTGACCAGGAGTTGCCTGAGGTAAGCCTGCACCCCAATCCCATGTTCCAATCCCCTGCCCCAACCCTGAGCCCTCCCCCAAACCAAGAGCCCCTTCTTGCACCCCACACCCCTTATCCCCAGCGCCACCCAAGAGCCTGCACCCCCAGCCCAGAGCCCTGACCCCCTCCCACACCCAACCCCCTGCCCCAGCCTTGAGCCCCCTCCAAACCCAGAGCCCCCTCCTACACCCCAAAACCCTCATCCCCAGCCCCACCCACAATCCTCACCCCAACCTTCCGCCTCAGCTCTGAGCCCCTCCCACACCCAAACTCCTCATTCCCAGCTCCGTTGGGTCGTTGGTATCAACAATTTTCTTCAACTGGGTCACCAGATAAAAAAAGTTTGAAAACCACTGCTTTAAGCAATACTTGAACAGACAATTCAATTCAGCTTATTATCAGGAAAAACCTCTGAGGAGTGGCGCTCTGATATGATCTTCAGCAATCTGAAAACAGCAGGATGGAAAATAGGCCTGCAGCAATTTTAAAAGCATCGTATCTTACTCTCTGTTTCAATCAAGCTTCCATAACAGTTCAAAAGTCATGCACAGGCAGGCTGCATGCCCAATATCAGTGTATTTGTAACAGTATAAATTGTTGCTACTAATTTGAATAGCAAAAAAACCACTGATTGAAATGTCTTTCACTCTTAAAGTGGATCACTGAATATCCATAATAATTAGAACAAGCTGTTTCAGATATACACTTCTTTAATGACAGGTTTCAGAGTAGCAGCCGTGTTAGTCTGTATTCGCAAAAAGAAAAGGAGTACTTGTGGCACCTTAGAGACTAACAAATTTATTAGAGCATAAGCTTTCGTGAGCTACAGCTCACTTCATCGGATGCATTGAAGTGAGCTGTAGCTCACGAAAGCTTATGCTCTAATAAATTTGTTAGTCTCTAAGGTGCCACAAGTACTCCTTTTCTTTTTACACTTCTTTAAGATTCTTTGCAGACAATCACACAGACAGTACTACCATGAATCACTTTTAACAAATGAGAGTGAACAGTTAAAAACAGTTATAATCTTTGATTTTGAGCCTGCTGAAGATACAGAATTTCAGCAATTATAGAAAGATATATAGTTTGTAGATATAATGTGCAGTCATATAGAACAACATTTAGTGTCTTTGATGTGCAGGTTTAAGATAAATAAAAGTGCATTTTAACTTACAAGTTGCGTTGATCTAGTTCTAGGAAATCAACACTATACATTAGTGGAAAATAGTATTTTTACAGAGAAGATGAGGAAAAACAATTAGACATACAATTTTATGGGTAGGGGTTGCAGTAAGTATTCTTCATAAGGTTTCAGAGTGATAGCCATCTTAGTCTGTATCAGCAAAAACAACAATGAGTCCATGTAGCACCTTAGAGGCTAACAAATTTATTTGGGCATAAGCTTTCATGGGCTAGAACCCACTTCATCAGATGCATGGAATGGAAAATACAGTAGCAGGTATATATATATACACATAGTACGTGAAAAGATGGGAGTTGCCTCATGCATCTGATGAAGTGGGTTCTAGCCCAGGAAAGCTTATGCACAAATAAATTTGTTAGTCTCTAAGGTGCCACAAGGACTCCTCGTTGTTTTTATTCTTCATAAGTACACTATTCTAAAAGGGTTCTCATTATCACTAAACAGGGAAGAACTGTTATAAATGATCTAATGCTTAACAGAGATATAAAGTTGCTTATTTGCCTGTAGAGCTGGATTTGGAATATAGCTTTTTAATATCACAAGCAAACAGTGCCCCAGTACCAGGGACAACAATGGATGGCACCCCCAAAATGGAAATATTGCAGGGGTTGATCTATGTTTTCACCCATGCTCAGCTCCGTTTCCCCTCCAATTTCACCCACACCATCCAGCTCCAATTACTGCCTTCCCATTAGCTGATTGTTTGGAAGCTGAGAGACAATCAGGTTCTGGCCAGCTCCTGCCCCTCGACCCACCAGTGGGCAGGGGCGGGGCACACCTTCGCCAAAGGGGAGGCAGTAACTGTGTGCAAGTGGAGGGGAAGAGGTGAGAGCGGGACTCAGAAAGGCTAGAGCAGCTGCCGTGGTGCCCAGGACAGGGCACTCCTATCCCTCTGCCCCCACATTCAAGGTGCACCTCTGCTGCGACCACATATTTTAAAACTGTACCAAAATTAGAGAAATTTATATTAAAAGCTATTCTCAGATAAAGACCCACAAAATATAGAAGTTACTACTGTACTATGATTAACTGTAGGTGAAGCAACTGGCACTGTTTATTATGAAGGTTCCCCACACTTCCCATTATCAGACCCTGTTTCCACTTGCTTATAACTTTGACAAACTAACCATTTAGGCTGAAATTTTCCATGCCAGGTGTCTGTCTCAGTCAGTCAAAATGGTTCTGCTGATTCCGAGAACAAAGCAAGTGGAAAACACATTAGTATTTACTTATTATTAGGGCTGTCGATTAATCACAGTTAACTCACGCGATTAACTCAAAACAATTAATTGCGATTAAGATTAAATCGCAGTTTTAATCGCACTGTTAAACAATACAATACCAATTGAAATTTATTAAGTATTTTGAATTTCTTTCTACATTTTCATATATATTGTATCGGTGTTGTAATCGAAATCAAAGTGTATATTATTTTTGCTTATAAATATTTGCACTGTAAAATGATAAACAAAAGAAATAGTATTTTTCAATTCATCTCATACAAGTACTGAAGTGCAATCTCTTTGTCATAAAAGTGTCACTGACAAATATAGATTTTTTGTTACTTAACTGCACTCAAAAACAAAACAATATAAAACTTGAGAGCCTACAAGTCCACTCAGTCCTACTTCTTGTTCAGCCAATCGCTAAGACAAACAAGTTTGTTTATATTTACAAGAGATAATGCTGCCCTCTTCTTATTTACAATGTCACCAGAAAGTGAGAACAGGTGTTTGCATGGCACTTTTATAGCTGGCACTGGAAGGTATTTACATGCCAGATATGCTAAACACTCGTATGCTCCTTCATGTTTCAGCCACTGTTTCTCTGCAGTCTGGACCTTGACTATACCTTGACCAAGAAATTTGGACCTTAATAAAAAAATAATTGACTACCCCTGATCTAAAGGTTCCAACCCTGCAGTTGACTCATGTAGGTGTCAATATGATGTCACATGCAGGAATTTCTGTTTTTTCAGGTTTGTTTGGTTTTTTTTGTTTGTTTGTTTTTAAAACCCTAAAAATTACACTCAAAGGTTAGGAAATGCCAGAATTCAGGTTGCCTGGTTAATTAACCTTAATTCAGTCCCCTTGTGTGTTCTTTAATTAAATGATCACCTATTATCAGGGCTGGCTTTAGGCCGATTCCCCTGAATCAGGCCCTGCACCGGCGCCTAAGAGGGCCAAGCTCTGGCGCCTTCTTAAGTTTTATTCACCTGGTGGCGCTCCGGGTCTTCGGCAGTGGGTCCTTCACTTGCTCTGGGTCTTCAGCGGCACCTGGGAGGTGGGTCTTTCAGTGCCACCGAAGACCTGGAGTGAGTGAAGGACCCGCCGCCGAAGTGCCACCGAAGACCCAGAGCGCCACCGGGTGAGTACAAGCGGGTGTTCCAATCAGGCCCCGCACTCCCTAAAGCCAGCCCTGCCTATTATGGATGTCATGCGGTATCAGGCCATCAGAAGGAGGAAAGTGGGAATCATCCCTTTTCGGTGACAGTGGCTCCTCGCCTTTGGGCCTGTGAGGTCTAGCAACCAGAGTCTATAGTGGCCCGAATCTGTGGGGCTGCCCTTTATCTTCAGGGCAGCGCGGCCTTAGTATATCTTTTCTAAACAGAACAGTCCCAGCATTATTAATCACTCATGGTATGAAAGCTGTTCCATATCCCTAATCATTTTTGATGCCCTTCTCTGCACCTTTTCCAATTATAATATATGGTAATTTTTAAGTGGGGTGAGTAGAACTGCATGCAGTATTCAAGGTATGGGCAAACTATATGGATTTATATGGTGGCATTATGATATTTTCTGTCTTATTATCTATCCCTTTCCAAATGATTCCTAAAAAAAAAAAGGAGTACTTGTGGCACCTTAGAGACTAACAAATTTATTAGAGCATAAGCTTTCGTGAGCTACAGCTCACTTCATCGGATGCATTTGGTGGAAAAAACAGAGGGGAGATTTATATACACACACAGAGAACATGAAACGATGGGTTTATCAGACACACTGTAAGGAGAGTGATCACTTAAGAGAAGCCATCACCAGCAGCAGGGGGGGGAAAGGAGGAAAACCTTTCATGGTGACAAGCAAGGTAGGCTAATTCCAGCAGTTAACAAGAATATCTGAGGAACAATGGGGAGTGGGGTGGGGGGGAGAAATAACATGGGGAAATAGTTTTACTTTGTGTAATGACTCATCCATTCCCAGTCTCTATTCAAGCCTAAGTTAATTGTATCCAGTTTGCAAATTAATTCCAATTCAGCAGTCTCTCGTTGGAGTCTGTTTTTGAAGCTTTTTTGTTGAAGGATAGCCACTCTTAGGTCTGTAATCGAGTGACCAGAGTGATTGAAGTGTTCTCCAACTGGTTTTTGAATTTATAATTCTTGACGTCCAAGAATCCAAGGATCTACAACCTATCCTGAAGGACGACCCATCACTCTCACAGATCTTGGGAGACAGGCCAGTCCTTGCTTACAGACAGCCCCCCAATCTGAAGCAAATACTCACCAGCAACCACAAACCACACAACAGAACCACTAACCCAGGAACCTATCCTTGCAACAAAGCCCGTTGCCAACTTTGTCCACATATCTATTCAGGGGATACCATCATAGGGCCTAATCACATCAGCCACACTATCAGAGGCTCGTTCACCTGCGCATCTACCAATGTGATATATGCCATCATGTGCCAGCAATGCCCCTCTGCCATGTACATTGGCCAAACTGGATAGTCTCTACGTAAAAGAATGAATGGACACAAATCAGACATCAAGAATTATAACATTCAAAAACCAGTTGGAGAACACTTCAATCTCTCTGGTCATTCGATTACAGACCTAAGAGTGGCTATCCTTCAACAAAAAAGCTTCAAAAACAGACTCCAGTGAGAGACTGCTGAATTGGAATTAATTTGCAAACTGGATACAATTAACTTAGGCTTGAATAGAGACTGGGAATGGATGAGTCATTACACAAAGTAAAACTATTTCCCCATGTTATTTCTCCCCCCCCACTCCACCCCCCATTGTTCCTCAGATATTCTTGTTAACTGCTGGAATTAGCCTACCTTGCTTGTCACCATGAAAGGTTTTCCTCCTTTCCTGCCCCCTGCTGCTGGTGATGGCTTCTCTTAAGTGATCACTCTCCTTACAGTGTGTCTGATAAACCCATTGTTTCATGTTCTCTGTGTGTGTATATAAATCTCCCCTCTGTTTTTTCCACCAAATGCATCCGATGAAGTGAGCTATAGCTCACGAAAGCTTATGCTCTAATAAATTTGTTAGTCTCTAAGGTGCCACAAGTACTCCTTTTCTTTTTGCGAATACAGACTAACACGGCTGCTACTCTGAAACCAGCTAAATTAAAACTCCATCGTTTCGTATGTATAGTTGGGATTAAGTTTTCCAATGTGCAATACCTTGCACTTATCAACAATGAATTTCATTTGCCATTTTGTTGCCTAATCACCCAGTTGTGTGAGATCCCTTTGTAACTCTTAGCAGTCATCTTTGGACTTAAACTATTTAAGTAATTTTGTATCATCTGCAAATTTTGCCACCCCATTGTTCACCTCTTTTTCCAGATCATTTATGAATAAATTAAACTGCACAGGTCCCGGTACATATATTTGGGGAACCCTGCTATTTACTTTTCTCCATTATGAAAACTGACAATTTATTCCTACCCTTTGTTTCCCATCTTTTAACCAGGTACTAATCCATGCTAGGACCTTCCCTCTTGTGCCATGATTCCTTATTTTGTTCAAGAGCCTTTGGTATAAGACCTGGTCAAAGGCTTTCTGAAAGTCCAAGTACACTATTTCAACTGGATCACCCTTGACCACATGCTTGTTAGCACACTTGAAGAATTCTAATCTATTGGGGAGGCATGGTTTCCCTTCTACAAAAGCCATGTTGACTCTCCAATTTATCGTGTTCATCCTATGTATCTGATAATTCTATTCTTTACTACAGTTTCAACCAATTTGCCTTGTACTGAAGTTAGGCTCACTGGCCTGTAACTGCAAGGATTGCCTCTGGAACTTTTTTTTTTTTTTAAATCATCACATTAGCTATCCACCAATCTGATACAGAAACTGATTTAAGCAACAGTTTACATATGACGTTAGCTGTACAATTTCATATCTGAGTTCCTTCAGAACTCTTGGGTACATACCATCTGGTTCTGGGATCTTATTACTGTTTCATTTTGTTCCAAAACATCCTCTACTGACACCTCAATCTGGGACAGTTCCTTAGATCTGTCACCTAAAAAGACTTGCTCGGATGTGCAAATCTCCCTCACATCGTCCATAGAATTTACTTAGATTCTCTGCAACGGATTTTTCTTCCTTGAGTGCCTCTTTAGCACCTTGGTCACCCAGTGGCACCACTGATTGCTTGGCAGTCTTCCTGCTTCTAATGTATTTTAAAAAAAATTGCTGTTAGTTTTTGTGCCTTTTGCTATTTGCTCTCCAAATTCTTTTTTGGCCTGCTTAATTATACTTTTACACATGACTAGCCAGAGTTTATACCCGGTCAATATGGGGCTGGCTGAAATCCCACATTGTTATTGGGTTTTTTGTTTTTGTAGCCTCTTTAATCTCCCTGAGCATTTCACAAATCACCATCGCCATCCTGGTCAGTAGTATATTCCTACTGACATATTCTTATTATTCAAGCATGGAATTTCTATCCACAGAGATTCTATGGTACAGTTTGATTCATTTAAGATTTGTACTGTATTTGACTATATACTTCCTTTAAAATGCCACACACCCATGAACACAACCTACTCTGTCATTCCTATATATTTTGTATTACTATAGGCACTGATTATCATCATTTCACCAAGTTTCAGTGATACCTATTATATCAAAACTCTCATTTAATATCAGGCAATCAAGTTCACCCATCTTAGTATTTAGACTTATAGCACTTGTATGCAAACACTTATAAAATGAGTGAGTATTTAGTTGTGATGTAACTGAATGGGACTGGTTTTTGTTCAGCTGTTTCTCTTCAGTTCCTACCTGTACATCATCAACTTCTATCCTATCTTCTTTACTAATATACAGAGTCTCCCCTTTAGCAAATTCATCCCTATGGGATGTTTCCGCTCTTCCACATCTGTTGGCTTTCCCCCAGCCCTTAGTTTAAAAACTTCTCCGCAACCTTTTTAATTTTACATGTCAGCAATCCGATTCCATTTTAATTTAGGTGGAGCCCATCCTTTCTGTATAGGCTCTTCCTTTCCCAAAAGATTCCCCAGTTCCTAATAAGCCTAAATTCCTCCTCCCAATACCATTGTCTCATCCACTCATTGGGACCCTGCAGTTCTGCCTGTCTGACTGACCCTGCGTGTGGAACTAGAAGCATTTCATAGGATGCTACCATGGAGGACCTGGATTTTAATCTCTTACTTAGCAGCCTAAATTTGGCCTCCAGGCCTATCATTGTTACCTACATGTACCATGACTACGGGCTCTTCCCCAGCACTGCACATAAGATACTGCGGCATTAGTTATATACATACATTAAATTCTGTAGCATAATTACTTGAGGCTTATAAGTATTAACTTGGTAATAATTGTACTTTGGGCTTATAAACAGAAACCAACCTTCAAGTTATCATCTATCTAGTTATTAAGGGGAGACCAGTTCCCAAGTATCAAAACTCTAGTGGAATCCCTAGCTTCATTATACCTACTGTTGCAGGAGACCATGTCAAGTTTGGGAACTAAAGCTTTGGAACTATTTAAAAATTAATATTCTATATAGCACCAATGACTTCACTAGCTCCTATTACTTGCTCTGCAGGGGAAATGGCCAGTGGATGTGCAGAAAGACATTCCCAATAGCTAAGCCCCAATCCAAGCTTGTCCACCAAATCACACTGCACAGCAGCCCCCCACAGAACTAAATTCAGTAGCATGAATGAGTGTGGCTCCTACTTACAAGCTCCTCACCTCCTGCCCCCAAAACAATGGAACCACAATATTAAGCTGCTAATGAGGCCTTCCACAAATACGGATGAAGAGACACTATCTAGATTCCCAGCATGAACAGGTTGGAGATAATTTATTGAAAATGTTCACTCAAATTGTATTATTCATTGTAAATACAGATCATACTTGATATACAAAATAAGATCTATTATTAAATATCAGATAATTACAATTGTTGCCCCCTTTCACCCAAGCGGTTAGCCATTAGTCGGAATCTTGTGGGTTGTTTCCACTAGGAGGAGAAATTAATGAAACGTCAAGTATTTCTTTGACACAATTCTGTTTATTTACAAAGAATGTAGATAAAGTCCTGTTTCCCTGAAAATAGTTGGAATCAAACAACATGGTAGTTTCCTTGTTCAATATTCTTACTCTTTTTCCAGCCACTACTCTACCCCAAAAAATCTCTCTGTCTTGTAGCTTTCTCTCAGGGTCATGCTACATGTGTTTCTCTGAGGGCTTGTCTTCCCTGTAACCATAGTTTAAGTTAGTACACTCAAGGTAGACTATGTCTACACTAGACATCTTACAGTGGTACAGCTGTACCACTGTAGATGCACAGCTGTAAGGACTCCCGTGTAGCTGCTCTATGACAATCAACATAATTCTCCAATTGACATAATTAAACCACCCCCAATGAGCAGCGGTAGCTATGTCGGCGGGAGAGCATCTCCTGCCAACATAGTACTGTCCACACAAGCACTTCTGTCAATGTAACTTATGTCAGTCAGGGGTGTGGTTTTTTTCCACACCCCAACCAACAAAAGTTTTACAGACAAAGTTGCTAGTGATTATTTCACTCGAAATAGCCTAGCATGAGTGAGAGCAACTGCACATCAAAACACTGGATTTACATACAGTGATTTGATTACCAATGCAGAGTGATAAAAGAAAAAGATGCAAGAGAGAGGGAAAAGAAGAGACAGAACTAAAAAATATTAAAATACTTACTAATACTTTTAAAGCTTGGCCAGTGAAGAGAAGAACAACCACGAAGATTCAAACGTACCACATAAGGACGCCATTTCTTCAGAATATTTATTACTGTTTTGTCCTGCATCTTGTGCTTTACTGAAGAAAAATCAATCTAAACAAATTCAAAAATTCAGATATCAGGTATCAAAGATGTTATACAATTATTAAAAGTACTAAGTGTTAGAAATTCTGTACAATCTAAGACTTTGACTATGCAAATGCTGAAACACATTCTCATCTTTACATACAAGTAGTCTAGTACAGTTTATTAAGAATACTCACATGCATGAAATTAAATATGCGCGTAAGTGTTTGCAGGATTGAGGCCTAAACTTTATTAGGCACAGGCTGGCATACTGACCAATCCACAGGGAGGACACATACATAAGGGACCAACAAAGAAAAAAATTAACTATTGGCTTTTCCTATTTTTCCTTTATGTTGTCTAAAGACCTAAATTATTGTAAATGATTTTTTAAGATTAATTTTTAACCTTAGATATATCAGGAATATAAAGTTTTGTCTTCCCTCTTTTGCTGAATGATTAGCGACCTGGATCCAAGTTAAGCTAAACAACTAGGTATGGGTGAATCTTTAATCTTCCTTCCCTCCCATTCCCTGCAGAGTTAAAACTCTGAGTTAAATGTGTTTAAAAAAAAAAAAGAGAGAGAGAGATAAAATAGTTTCAAACAGTCTGACTAAATAGTTTTATAGCAAACATGGGAAAGCCAAGACCTGATATTTCTAACAAAAAATAAAATATCTAAAAATCCCTCCTTTAAGATAAAAAATGAATATGCAAGCCTTCTTTAAACTTGTTCATAAAAAAAAAAACAAAAAAAAAAACAAGATCACAAACATATCTTTCCTTTGTAGGTCACCTTTAAAAGGGTAACTTGTGTTACATCCACCGTACTAAATCTATCCATTTTATATTTTACACCATATGTGCTCTACTTCAATCATTATGAAGAGCATTCACAATTATTTTAATTCAGAAGGAGGGTGAGAGTAGGTTTGTAGTTAGAGCACAAGACTGGGATTCTCATGGAGGGCCTGGTGATTCCTACACTGAAGTCAACAGAAGTTTTGCCACTGACTTCATTAAGAGCAGGATTTTACCCTAAGCAATCATGGTCAAGTCACTTAGTGTTTACCTTTATACTGATGCACAGAAAAATTACCACCTTACAGGGGTTTTGAGAGACTTTTTTAATGTTTGGATGAAATGTGCTATACAGCATCAGTGCAAAAGTATTGTAACACATGTAGTAAATATATCATTGTTTCATAGACTTCAAAGTCAGAAGGGATCATTAGATCATTTAGTCTGACCTTCTGCATAACACAGGCCACAGAATTTCATCCACTTATTCCTGTATTGAGCCCAATAACTTATGTTAAAGAACATCTTCAAGAAAGGAATCCAGCCTTGATTTGAAACACATGTATTGCTATAAACTATATTTGAGATGGAGAAGGGACTCCCAACAAAAGGGGTTCACAACCAGTGCAGACCCTGTCAACTCACTAACAATTTAGGCTAACAGCACAATTAATAAAGTTACATAAGTGATAACAACAGGTTTCTTCAAATTTGATGGGCAGTTAAAAACAAACATCTTCTTTTGGAGATCTTCATATTTGACTATACTCCTACCTGGAGCAGTATGTTCATGTACTGGAGGCTCTCCTTCCAGTTAGGGCTTTTTTTAAAAAAAGTTGACAAAGTCTATTCTATCCACTATTTTATCAGAGAGTGATCTAAAAATCTTCACACTTCCACCATTTTTGAAGACAGCAAAGCTACAGAAATATCTTTATTGTAACATTTTAAATGCATTAAAATTAAAAGGTTAAAATTTTCCACTGTTGCTCCCACCAGTGCAGCTCCACCAGTGGTAGCTACATAAGGAGCACTAGTATATAGATTAACTTTCTGCAATTTACCTGCCATGTCATCTACCGACCCCTGCTCAAAGCAGGTCCAGATAACATGGTGACTAAAACTCCATCAGCCATTTGTACCATGTCCACAGTATGTCCGACTATTGTTTCCAGCAGTGGAAATACAACAGTGGGAAATTTTAAGTCTAATGCAGACAAGGCCACAGGCTCAAGACAAGCTATGTATTTTGTTCCTTTTCAATTTATGAAAGTATTAACCATACCAAAATAAAAAACAACTGGACATTAAATAAACATTAACAGTTAACAGGTAAACCACATCAAAGGCATTCGCAGAAACTATTCCCTTGGACACTCCTCACTCATACATATAAGCTTTGCATGAGACAACCAAGGCTACATTGAAAACTTGATTATATGCAGTTGCTATCATTGGCCTGGCATTGCTTCCTGTGGCAGTGTTGCCACCACTCCCGAGAACATGACCCTCTTACTGCTAGATGCTGCTGAAGTGGTCTTGCCATGTACATCTTGGAGACAGCTTGCCTCTGCAGCCCAGTCAAAGGTGGTGTAGATGTAAGCCACTCCTCTTGTTGTCATGTAAACCCTAATTCTCCTTTTCTCTAGAGAATCCTTGCTTCTGCCCTAGATGGGCATCCTCCTCCTCCACTGAACATATTGGTAAAATGACTCTTCTTTCTTCTATCAGAGCAGGACCTGGGTAACTGACTAACTTAGGTTCTTATTCACAATGTGTGCCCACTGTCCACATTTCCACACTTATCCTCCATAGGATGCCAGTAGTAAAGACCTCGATAGTACTCATCACCATGCATTTTTGACAGGTTTCCACATCCCTTTAGGGCTTATATCCCACATTCCCACCCTGTTTCCATTGGCGCCGAAGTTTCACGCTGTCGCCATTTTGAAAAAATGTTGTGTGTGTTTGAATGGGGGAAGTGTTGTGTTTGGATACACTGAGAGCAGTTTAAAGTTTGGGTAAGGTTTATTGAAAAAAAAAGTGATTGTGTAAGGAGAGCTGTTGTTAAGGGCAGGTTATTAAAGAAAAGAGAGATGATGGTATGCTATAAAAGAAGAGAAAATGTGATACACTGAAAGATTAGAGTGAGAGATGTTTGAGTAAGGTTATTGGAAGTGATTGAGTAAGGAGATTTCTTATTAAAGAATAGAGTGTTTGTGTTACTGAACACATGCAGAGCAAAACATCCTACTCCACCAACTGTTGTAGTGAAATGATAGTTGTTCTGGGCAGAGTTCTTGGGAACTAGCCCCTCCTTTTGGTGGACCAATCAGAAGCTGTTTTACAGCTAGGTCACAGAATGCGCTTGTTGAACCAATCCTGTCATCCCAAAATTTAGAGAGGATCCTTACCTTACATTAAAAGCTTTAAAAACAGGATTAAGAAGGAAATTTAGGAAGCACATGATAAAAAAGTGAATTAAAAAAGCATTAAATAATATGAAAAGCCTGTTTAGTAAGCACAGGGTCAAAAACTGGCTTAAAAACATTAAAAGCTAGGTTTAAAAAGGAAATTTAGTAAGCACATGATAAAAAAAAGTGAATAAAAACATTCAGTATCAGGATAGGTTAAGAAAAAAGGTTAAAAAAAAGGAGGGCAAGAAAAGAGAATTTAGAAAGACCATAATAAGTGAATAAAAAAGCATTCAGTAACCAGGGAAAAATAGAAAGCACATGGCTGAATTGGAGAGAGAAAGATCTTTACCTTTCCTAAAAACAGGGCAAGAAAAGGGGAAAAATGGAGAGCACATGGCTGCAAAGCCTGTTTAGTAAGCACATGATAAAAAAAAATGAATAAAAAAGCATTCAGTAACAGGGTAGATTAAAAGAAAGAACAGAGGAAAGACAGAGAGCACATGGTTGAATCGAAGACCAAGAGAGATTTTTACCTTGCCCGTCTTTCTGTCAAATGAGGCAACTACACAGAAAGTTTAGTCAGAAACTTTCAGACTTGTTATTTCTGCCTTTGGATCGGGCCAATCAGAGGTTGTTCTACAACAGTATTATAGAGTTTATTTTCCTGAACCAATTTTATAGATCCAAGACCTCCCCCCCTTTTAACTGCCTTATTCTTATCTAAAGAAAGAGACCCCCAGCATTTTACCCACCATGTAGTTTTTTAGAAGGGGGTTTTCATAAAAGTTAAAACCATAAGCTTTTAGTAACAAACAATTTTTAAAAGTTTTTTTCTAGGTTTTAGGCTAGCACTGGTTATTTTTTTTTAGTGAGCCCAATATAAAACAGGCTTTTTCAGCTGATAGCTGTGATTAGAAAGAAGGTTGCTTTTACCACCTGCTTTTTAACAAACACAAGTTAGTTACATTAAGTTTTGTAATGGAATAAAGCTCTGCTTTATATTGACTTGAAAATACACAGCCCTTTTTTACAGGGGTCTTTCAATAAAATAGAGCAGGAAGAATTACCCGAGGTTTCTAGTAACAGACAGTTTATATTTCCCTTATTTTGTTAACCCCTGGATCAGAGAGAAGAGGCTTGTTTCTTTTTTCAGTTTTTAACAAGGAGAGGTGAAAGTCTTGTAAAGGGATAAACCCTTGAAAAGATACACTCCTTTATTTAGTCCCATGGGCATAAGTGTTTTAATAAAAGGGAAGCCTGCAGAAACAGTTCAGGAATTAAAATCACAAAAAAGTTTTAGACCAACACGGTCAGTAAGAACAATGTGAAAAAAGAAGCCATCGTGATCAGAAATAAGAAAGCCCAAGGCCTGCTTTTAAAACAAAATCATACCAAAGACCTGTACTAAAAAGAACAGTAACTTTAACTGTAAATAAGATTACTATACAACAAAAACTTTTTAACCATTAAAGCTAAAGAATATAGCCCAGGATTCCCACCTTTTAAAAAAAAAAAAAAGAAAAAGAGAGGCCGCTTGCTCTGCTCTTATCGAAACAAACAGGGACCCTGTTAACAAAAGATGACCGGCCCACACGATACACAGTGTAAAAATGTGTTTATTTGTGAAGTAATGCCTAAACCCCCCTCTTTTCTAACTTATTAAACAAACACTTTAAAAGAAAAACCCACCTAAAGACACATCCCTTTACTTACAGGGGTGTTCCAATAAAAAAGCATCCCTGGGCCTAAACCCTGACTAAGGAAGTTTTTCCCCAATATTTTTAGTGAAAACAACTTGCAACAGCCTTTTGAAGGTAGTGGATTAGAAAAGAAGATGACCCCTTTGAAAAACAAGTCTACCTGAAAGCACAATTTTTCATTTAACCCCCTTGGCATAGGTGTTTCAACAACATGTAAGTCTGCAGAAACAATCCAGGGTTAAAAACACAGAAAACCTGTTTATAAAAGTAATGTATAGTGATAAAAAAAAGTTTTCCCCTATGTTTTAGACTAACATGGGTCATATTTTAGTAAGAACATTTTGAAGCAGCATGCTTTTTTAACAAAAACAGCATCTGTGAGTCAGTGGATCAGAGAGACAAGAAGGCCAGAACATAACAAGAAAGCCCTAGGTCTGCTTTTAAAACAAAATTATACCAAATACTTGTTGAAATAAACATTTTCTTTTGTTATGTGAAGACAATGCTTTGTAACTACGCTTATTAACAAGGTAAAATAAAAAAAGAAATTACCTCAGGGTTAAAACCACAGCCAGTTAGTTTATAAAAGTAATTTGTTAAAGTTTTAAAAAGTTTGCTTGTTTTTTTTATACAGACTTTTTTCCTAGCTTTTTAAACGCTGTTAAAGTTTTAACAAATGGTGAGACTGAATTGAAAGATACTTTGTGAAAGTTTTAACAAGTATTTTATTCCATTTACTGATTGTAAAAGACAAAAACCGTTACTTTGTGACTGCACGAAGTTTAGAGATAGCCTATCTGAAGCCCCCCCCCCTTCCCCCCCTTCTTTTCTATTGTTTTTTAAAACCTAAACCGAGGACAAAACTTTATAAAAAGCCACAGAGATCAGATCATGGAGGTAAGAAAGCAGTCCTGAGTTTTAGGGGGTATGCTGATAACTTTTAGTGAAACGGTTTTGTAGGCAGCCATTCTGTGTTAGTTGTTATGCTTTAGCATGGGCAAGCGTTTGTCATTCGGAAGCATTTTTCCACTTTATGAGGTATTATCTCCCCCATCCTACAGCCTATTAGAAATATTAACAACAACAAAAAAAGTAAAGATACTTTGTAGCAGTGCCTGCAAATCAACAATTAAAATTTTGTTGATCATTATTTTGTCTAAGCCCCTAGAGAATATATTTTTGTAAAAACACTTTTATGCAAACTGTAACCCTAGATGATGTACATCATTAAATAATATGAAGCAGTAGATGAGAGACCTGAGACATTGTTGAAATCAGAGAGGCTATGATTAAGTCCTAATGCAGAGGGCCTGGGGAGGAAAATGAAAAGGTACAGCCGAAGCGGAAGATGGTATGATTTAAGAGAGGTTCTGGGGCTGCTTTGCAATGGTCCATAGGGAGCCTACAACCCTCATGCACAAGTGCCAGGACTGGGTGAGGTGGGCGGGCAGGCCTTTGTTAGAGGAACAGGCCACTCATATACCTTGTTGTTGTTGACAAACTGTAACCTAACTGCACGTATACTACGAAGGCAGCCTACTGACCCTTTGACAAACTCCACACTCCTTGAACTCCACAAAAATACGCTTTACACAGTTATTGTCAACTGACATTTTATTTTACAACACACCCTGTTTTGTTCCCAAAACATGCTCTAACTGTTAGTGTGTTTTCGTAGCAAGATTTTGTAATTTGCTGAACGAAGAAGGCGTTCAACATTTTGCATTAAACATTCAACTGTCAGTTTGACGATTTCATTTAAAACACTATTTGGGTCTTCGGCCTCTGTCATTTTGTCCACCAATTCTGCCCCTAGATCTAAATGCAGGCATCACGGCTATGGGCTAAGAGTATCATGTGTCCTCCCTCTCTAAGTAAGGAGGAGCTTCTATTTAAACCATCTGATGATTAAAGATTGCTTTTTTTATTCACTTTTTTATCATGTGCTTCCTAAATTTCCTTCTTAATCCTGTTTTTATAGCTTTTAATGTAAGGTAAAGATCCTCTCTAAATCTTGGGACTACAGGATTGGTTCAACAAGCGCATTCTGTGACCTAGCTGTAAAACAACCTCTGACTGATCCACCAAAAGGAGGGGCTAGTTCCCAGGAGCTCTGCCCAGAACAGCTATCATTTCACTATAAACAGTAGGTGGGGTAGGATGTTTTGCTCTGCATGTGTTCAGTAACACACTCTATTTTTTAATAACAGATCTCCTTACTCAATCACTTCCAATAACCTTACCCAAACATCTCTCACTCTAATCTTTCAAAAAAAGAAAAGGAGTACTTGTGGCACCTTAGAGATTAACAAATTTATTAGAGCATAAGCTTTCGTGAGCTACAGCTCACTTCATCGGATGCATTTGAAGTGAGCTGTAGCTCACGAAAGCTTATGCTCTAATAAATTTGTTAGTCTCTAAGGTGCCACAAGTACTCCTTTTCTTTTTGCGATTACAGACTAACATAGCTGCTACTCTGAAACTGATCTAATCTTTCAGTGTATCACATTTTCTCTTCTTTTATAGCATACCATCATCTCTCTTTTCTTTAATAACCTGCCCTTTAACAACAGCTCTCCTTACTCAGTCACCCTTTTTTCCAATAAACCTTACCCAAACTTTTCTTGTCATCAACCCTAAACTTCTCTCACTCTAGATTTTCAACCTTTTTCTCTCAATGTATCACATTTTCTATTCTTTTATAGCATACCATCATCTCTCTTTTCTTTAAGCCTGCCCTTTAACAGCTCTTCTTACACTATCACCTTTTTTCAATAAACCTTACCCAAACTTTAAACTGCTCTCAATGTATCCAAACACACTTCCCCCATTCAAACACGTACAAATTTTTTTTCAAAATGGCCGACGGCGCGAAACTTCGGCGCCAATGGAAACGGGGTGGGAAGGTGGGACATAAGCCCTAAAGGGACCAAAAATGCATGCTGATGAGTACTATTGCGGCCTTTACTACAGATGCTATTTAAATTGATTGGCCAATCGTGAAAGGGGAAAAGCCTACACAAGGAAGAGGGAAATGGAGAGGCAACATGTGCTTTGAACTCTTCATTCCACATGTCTATTGCAGGGAATTCTGTAAGTTGTGACTCCTAAAGGAATAAGTACAACATTTTGTAAAAACACATGGAGCCAAGTGCCACCCAAAAAAGTCCCCTACTCCATACACTAGACCTGAACTCCCATAAGAAATTCAAAATACTCTGGTCACAGTAAAATGTGTTCTTGTTGATAATTACAAGAACATTATGTTATGCTTTAAGTTTCACAAAAAGCAAGTCTAGTCCTCTTAAGTGGAATAATAACCTCAGTGAAATTTTCTTGAATGTTTCCATTACTATGGAAGTGATTACTGCTCTTATGTCCAGAAGCAATCAGTGAGATCTCCTAATGTTTCTGATACTAAGATACAGTTTCACTAAAATTCATCTTCTTCCTACAGTACTTATTATATTACAGAAAGAAGAGATGCTAATGATGATTGTTTCTTAACTTTGATAGTTTGCTAACAATTAGACAAAATGAAATATACACATTACAAACATATTATCCCCATGTATGTATTTTTTCAGACAATGACACTGAATACTCTTTGAAATAAATACCTTGATGTTCCTGAAATAACCAGAAGGTTCAGAATTTTGTGAGACAGAGTACATGTGACTTTAGAGTTTATTACAAATTCTCTATTTTGCAGTTTCCAGAATGGAGTAAGTAGTGTTTTTACTGAAGAATAATGAAATCAGTCTTCAGAGTTTCTGTTATTATTGTCAGTGTTCTAGTGGCAGACAAGCAAAACTTTAAATTGTAATTTTCATCTAATTTTCAATAACAAACAAAACACTATACATCATGTTCATAACTTGACCATTCTTTTAGTTAGGATAGTAACATACTTGATATATTTTATTATTTGGATTTTAGCCTTCAGTTTCTGGATTATTACTTTGGATTTCAGTGTTCAGTTTTCTTAAATCATACTTATTATATTTCAATAGTCAGTAGTGGTTGACTATTGCTGATTTTAAAAATGATAAATGTATAGCTCAAGTCCTGAATGTAAGAAATTCAGACACAAACTCACTGAATGAATACAAATTGCATAAGAAAGTATAAGAACCTGATATTTGTATACCTACTATGAATTCAAGTTGTAAATATATACATAGTGTGATTCTCCTTTCACTTACACCAGTTTTATAATGATGTAACAATTGATTTCACTGGAGTTACTCCTAATTTCTACTTATATAATTGAGAAGAGAGGTGAAATCCTGGGTACATTGAAATTAAAAGGAATTTTGCCATTTACTTCAGTGACATTAGGATTTCACCCCAGGTCCTTATAACTTTTTAAAAAGTAACCTACTGGCTTGGTTTATCCTTTTTTTTTAAATAAAGTTGAAGTAAAACATTAAACCTCTTATTATGTCATAGTTGCAAGTCGTCTTACTTACATCAGTCCATATTGAACTAGCCTGTGTTAGCAACATCCAGGATCGGCTAACTTGAGCACATCTTGCCAGATCAATTAAGTTGATATAATGGAAGATCTAGGATAGAAAAACAGAATGTATGAAAATAGAAAATATTGCTTAATAAATACCACTAGACTTAAAAAAAAAAAAGACAACATACATTCACAAACCCAAAACAGACTTAAAATGCTTCTGTCAGCTATTTTATATGGACTGAAGTATGTTATGCTGAAGTAGGATCTACTTTCCGCTCTAGAGCCATGCGATGTCAGATAAGGCATTATACACCCACTTATGACCAAGTGCCTGATATAGCAATCAAGGGATCAGTTTTCTCAGCTAACAGAGTCATGAGAGGAAGATTTTTAAAGGAGTCACAGGAATGAGGATATCAGATCTCCTTTCACAGGACTAGCTCAGCTAGGGCAAAGTTTGCTATGAAATTTACCCCACAGATCTCTGTAAAGAGCCTGATATTGCTTGATGCGCTGTGTTAGTAGGCTCCACAAGCTAAGTGATTTGGTCGTAATCTGTATCCTAGAGATATAATTGTGAATTTTCTTTTCCACATCCCTCTTACATTATTGCTTCCCAAAAATTACATATCCACAAACATTTTGGGAGTAGCAACTTAGAAGAATCTCTTTCGAGAAGCAGCTTGTCCTCTGCCTGCAGTTAGTTACTTCTTCTAGAACATAAGGGAGATGTGATTAAACTGAATATAGATTTCAGCCCTTCCTGGAAAGCCTTCCTGGGGCTGCTGCAAACAGCCTCTGAGTCATGGTTGCGGTGGCCCTACGGGGACATGGGACCAACTCACCTGGTACTGGACTCATAGATTCATAGATACTAAGGTCAGAAGGGACCATTCTGATCATCTAGTCCGATCTCCTGCACAGCGCAGGCCACAGAATCTTACCCACCCACTCCTACGAAAAACCTCACCTATGTCGGAGCTATTGAAGTCCTTAAATCATGGTTTAAAGACTTCAAGGAGCAGAGAAGCCTCCCTCGAGTCACCCATGCCCCATGCTACAGAGGAAGGCGAAAAACCTCCAGGGCTCTCCAATCTGCCCTGGAGGAAAATTCCTTCCCGACCCCAAATATGGCGATCAGCTAAACCCTGAGCATATGAGCAAGATTCACCAACCAGATACTACAGAAAATTCTTTCCTGACTCCATGATAATACTAGTGTTTCTCCACTGACCAGGCGTGGGAATCAAACTGAGAGACAAAGGATTCCCACCATATGCAAAAGTTATTTAAGGCAGGGGAGTGACATCATCATGGTTTGTTCCTCACTGACTCCCTGTCCAAGAAAGAAGACTGCTGGAAACGCCTGAGAAACAAAAGACTGAACTAGAGTAGAAGGGCTGAACCCAGGCTAGAGGGTTGTTTAGCCTGTGAAAAGAATAACTGGAGTTTTAAGCTGCAAGCAAGTGCAGTTTGCCTTCCAGAATCTCTGCAAGCTGCTTAAAACAATATTTGGGGGAGAATTTGCTACTTGTAACCAATTTATTTAATATATTAAGCTTAGATTGCATTTTGTTTTATTTGCTAGGTAATCCGCCTTGATCTGTTT
This sequence comes from Dermochelys coriacea, assembly GCF_009764565.3. Lineage (NCBI taxonomy): Eukaryota > Metazoa > Chordata > Testudines > Dermochelyidae > Dermochelys > Dermochelys coriacea. Next base: position 329,075,157 of record NC_050068.2, on the reverse strand, counting down.
GCTATCCCTTATAATCACTTAAAATCTATCTTTTGTAGTTAATAAATTTGTTTTGTCTAAGACCAGTGTGTGGAAATCATTACGGGGGGGGGGGGGGGGCAAAAAGTTGTTGCATATCTTCCTCCACATTGAGAGAGATGGCAAATTTCATTAGCTTACACTGTACAGATCTGTGTGCAGCGCAAGACAGTATAATTGTAGGTTTACACTCTGGGGGTGGGGATTCTTAGGAACCGGAAAGTGCCTTAGCTGAGCCTTCCCATGCAGAGTTGATCTCAGCATGCGTCTGTGTGTGTAGCTGCAGCTGGGTGTGTCCCTACCTGTAAGTGTGCTGGGGGGCTTGAGGGCCTGTCACACCAGTATAGTGTAAAGAGAGCCCAGGCTGGTGGGTCAGGAGGGCTCAGTGGTATCCCAGTTCCAAGTGGCACCCCGAGGGGGAACGCATCACAGTGGCGCAGTGATCAGGGTGATTAGCACAGCTTGTTGCTCTGAGACACTGGTGATGATTTTAAGTAAGTTTTAAGTGTGTTGGCTAGAGATCAGTCAAAACGGTTACCAGTTTGTTATTTTCTGTTTGCTTATTTCGGGTAAGGAAAGTAGGGACAGAAAAGTAGCAAGATGAGGGAAAACAGTGAAACAACTGTGACACTGAAGCTTTTGAGAATTCAGGCAGAAGAAAAAAGACATATAGAATTAAAACAAATGGAGATTAATGCGCAAGAAGCTGCACATCGAAGAACCATAGAAGCAGAAAATGCCAGGCAAGAAGCTGCATGCCAGACAGCTATAGAATTAAAACAGATAGGGGCTGACAAAGAAATGAAGATCCAGAAATTAGCCATGTAGGAGAAAGAGAGAGAGAGAGAGCACCAACTGGGCTTGCTAGAGAAGCAGAACCAGATGAAAGATCTAATGGGAAAAAGAACTGAAAGCTTTAAATAAATGTTTGACCTTGTTGAGTATTATGCTGGGACCCCAGAAGGAAAGGGTGAAGTCTCAGGAACTGCTGGGGGAATGGTTGAGTGTCTCTTTAATTCCTCCACAGCAGTGGAAAACAGTCTGCTACCATGGTTGGGTATGGTTGAGATCAGCTCCTACGGCCTGGCCCAGTGGCTAAAGGCAGCATTTGCTCCATGGGGGAAGGGAACATTTTGCCTGTCTGTGAGAAAACTGTCCAGGTTGCTGGCTGACAGCAGCTTGCAGTTAAGCAAGGGACAGACCTCACTCTAGAATGCATAGGAGGATGTGTCCTAGAGGGAAGCCCAGAGGAGGGGGATGGAATCCTAGAGACACTGAGGTGGGTGAGGTTTCCTTGGGCTCTGTAGCTGGAGACAAGCCCAATTCAAAGAGAGAGGAGGGTGTAGCGCTTACCAGTGAAAGGACTGTTCTGGCTGTTAGCTGTGAGCCCATGGCTGAACAGGGTGTGTCTTAGAGGGGGGCCCAGAGAAGGAAGTTCAGAAGGAATTTGGGGGAGTACAGGAATGTCTCCTCACTAATTACAGAGAAGGGTTTGCCCAGAACCGAGCAGCTGTTCCAGCATCTGTGCTCCCAGGCATGCAACCTGTGACTCAGGTTTTAAGAGGGAACTGTGTACCTGAAGTCCCAGAGGGGAGCAGTCATACTACTGACCTCTTGGGAACAGGAAGAGGGGTGGTAGAGGATGTCCCAATCCAGGTCTCACTTTTGCAAAATGCTGTTCACTTGTGAAAACTAATTCTGTCTCTTTAAGACGGAATGAGAATCCTAAAGATGTGAGTGTCATTGATAATGTTAACGACATGCATATTTTTGAAAAAAAATTGTACATGCTATGAGTGGTATTTCTATAAGAATACTGATTCTCAGCTAATACCTGTAAACGGGCTTAGAGCTTGGCACAGCAGAAAAAGCATAAACCTAGAATGCTGTGTGGAAGGCGCACATCATCTCATGGCATTAGTGGCTAAATGCCAAGACACCTACGCTCTAGAGGATATTGATATCTGCATTGTGTTAACAATGCTGCACACTAGAATGCTTTCAGGTAACTTGGAAAAAGAAACACAGAACTTTGCAAAACACCTATGAATAACACTCACCTTACCTGATCACTCTCGTTACAGTGTGTATGGTAACACACATTGTTTCATGTTTTCTGTGTATATAAATCTCCCCACTGTATTTTCCACTGAATGCATCTGATGAAGGGAGCTGTAGCTCACAAAAGCTTATGCTCAAATAAAATTGTTAGCCTCTAAGGTGCCACAAGTCCTCCTTTTCTTACTACAATGTTTGTTAACACTTGGAAGTTGTGTAACCAAGACCTAAGGAGGACATTAGGCACACTGACTTTGAATTAGTCAGTTAGTAACCCTCTGGCAGTAATCTAAGGGGAGAGGTGTGACATTATGCCCCATATTCTTCACAGTAATATTATTATGAGTATTGCATAATTATGATGTATTTTGTGCAAGATAAGGCATTTGAGATATCATTGGAAAGGTTATGATTTACTGAATATGATTATCCTACTTGTAGGCATGTATCATTTTTGTATCAGAAGTTAGGAATATTGTCTATGCATCCATTACAAGTGTGTTTATACCTGGGGAACACTCACCAGACAGAATGTAATCAGTCTAGATGGCTGGCCGGGAAGGTGCATTAGGGGAAACAATAGGTCTTTGAAGATGCTAATCTCCCACCAGGGAGCCTTCCTGGCGACGCTGCGAAACAGCCTTTGAGTTATGGCTGCAGGGTCATGTGATCAACTCACCTGATACCGCACACCATGATAATATTAGTATTTTTCCACTGACCAGGGGTGGGAATCACCCTGGAAGACAAAGGATTCCTGCCATATGTAAAACCAATTTAAGGCATGGGAGTGACATAATCAGGGTTGGTTCTTCACAGAATCCCCACCAAAGAGGACTGCTCTAAACATCTAAGAAAAAAGACTGAATGAGGGGAGAAGGACTGAGCCAGGCTGGAAAGTTGTCTAGCCTGTGAATGAAGTATCTGAAGTTTTAAGCTGCAGGCAAGTGCAGCTGGCCTTCAAGAATCTCTGCAATCTGCCTAAAACAACATTTAGGGTGAGAAATTACTACTTGTAACCAATTTCTTTAGTATTTTAAGATTAGATTGAGTTTTGTTTTATTTGCTGAATAATCTGCTTTGAGCTGTTTGCTATCCCTTATAATCACTTAAAATCTATCTTTTGAAGTTAATACACTTTTTTTGTTTTGTCTAAAACCCAGTGTGTGGAATTCATAATTCAGTCCTCTGCAGTCCCTCCGCACATTCTAGGGGCTCCCTACGCAGATTGGAGCATAAGTTCTTCCTTCCTTCCTTCCTTCCTTCCTTCCTTCCATAAAGTGTAGTTTACTATTCTTAGGCCTGAGTGGCCTCCTTTCACTGGTATCTCCCCCCAACCTTGGTGGGCACAGAGGCAAATTTCATGAGCTTATGCTGTATAGGTCTCTGTGCACCGCAAGACAGTAGAATTGTGGGTCTACCCTCTAGAGGCATGCACTTGAGTACTGGACAATTCCTTAGCTGAGTCTTCCCACGCAGAGCTGATCTCAGCATCTCTGTATGTTTCTGCAGCTGGATGTGTCCCTACTTGTATGTGTGTTGGTAAAGTGCAGTCTGAAGCCTGAGGGAGGGCTTGGCTGTCTTGCCTCAGCAATACAGTGTGAAGGGAACCCAGGCTGGTGTGTCAGATTGGCTCATTGGCTTATTTAATACTTTATGGGAAAAAGAAGTGATATTCCTATTAAAGAGTAACATTGTACTTCCTATGGTATTAAACAATATAACAACTTTAAGTCTTCTTAATACAGCTGTATTTTTCATCCAGAAGAGAGAGAATGCTTGCCAAATTCATCAACACATGATTTCCTTCTGTTGTGTTTCCTGCCAGACTACATGGAACAAAATCAATATTTCGAAGTTATCTGGCAAGGAACCTGAGTATCACACTTATTGCAAAGACCTTGGTCTGTGACTGCTAAGCTGATTATCTGTACCAGCTGGTAACTAAGAAGGCTTTGAAATTTACATATTACCTAACAGATACAATATACCCACTTAATTAGCCTGTTAAATAACGCCCTAATACTTTGTTTTCACAAGTTGATGTAACAATGTAAAAATGCAGTAAATACAAACCTATAATTTTTATCTATCTATCTATTTTATATATATTTTTATATTATATATATTTTTTTATCTATATATACATTTATCTAGTAGGTTATGCCTAACATCAAATTGTCTCAATTTCCAAACTGCTGTTTCTAATTATATCTCTTGAAAACATTAGTCTGCTGAATTGTATAAATCTCAACATATTGCAAAGTAATTATTTCCAGGGTTCAAAAAATGAAATCTAGTAACATGTTGAAAAGTTAATCTAGCATTTGCCTTCCTTTAAAAACATCAATAAATTCAGAAAAATAGTTAGACAAATAGGAAATACAGAAGTAACCTATCTGATGCATGATTTAATTGCATAAAAATATACTATTAGCCATTTGAGTCAATAAACAGACATTCATATTTCAGAGTAATATAGGGTCCCAGGCTGGAAGAAGACCCAGCCTATGAAATTGCCTGTAGATTATGGTGAGACAGACCCTTTTGCTTTTAAACCTATTAGCTTGTTAAAGTTAGGAATTAGCTTGCATTTTTATTTTTTTATTTCTTTTGTTACCAATTCTGACTTTTATGCCTTATCACTTGTACCACTTAAAATCATAGAATATCAGGGTTGGAAGGGACCTCAGGAGATCATCTAGCCCAACCCCTTAACTACAGAAATCTCTCTTTCTGTAGTTAATAAACATATTTTATTGTTTTACATAAACCAGTGTATGCTTGGACTGAAGTGTTTCTCTACTTGAGAAAACAAGGCTGGTGCACAATCATTTTCCTTTGATGGAATGATGGACTTTCTATGACCTTGTACTGTCCAGGAGGGTATTGAGCAGTACAAGATGCACATTTCTGGAGAGCAAGGCTGGGACTAAGAATATGCTGGTGTTACCCCGTATGTAATTCATGAGTGGCTAGCGAGGAGCACTCATACTGGGAGCAAGTTACATCCTAGAGGCTGTGTGTGGACAGGACCTGGAGGGGTGGTTGTTCATGATCAAAGCAGAGTAAAGAGCATCCCAGGCTGGAGAGCTGAGGGGACACAGCTGTTCAACAGTCCAGATGCTACCCTGGGGAATATCACAGCGGGACATGAAAAATCCTAGTTCCACTGATGAAAACATAAGAAGTCGCTTAGACACTAGCCTCCTTCAAGCAGGCATAGATGCTATATTGTATGTTTAATGCTCTTTATCTTCCAACTGCATAGCCTGGGGAAAAGAGAAAGCCACAGCTCTCTACTACAGGAAAACAAGACTGTTTATGGATGGTACTGTATTTTCAGTTAATTGCCACAGATCGCTGAGAAAGAGAAGGTGAAATAAAGATTCAGTTTATTAAGTAGATGTGAATCTTTTAGAAGATCAAATCCCAAAAAACAGAATCAAAAGAACTGTAACATCCTAGGAAAATCTTGCTGGCAAATTGTGCTCACAATCCGATAAGGCTGACTTTAGGTAGTATGTGATAAAAAGATGCAATTATATAAAATAAGGATAAATACATGAAACTGATCATTTTTCTCACTATGGTATTATATTTGTATGTACCATGTTTCAGCAATAGGACCTGAAAGTTCCGTGAATCATCCAAGGTTCTATTTTTTTAGTTCATCAGTCTATTGACTCCAACCCAGCAACAGAATCCTCACTTTGCACTCCATTCTTTCCATAAAAAGACAAAATTTACAAAGTGATGTAAGCAGTCTCTGTGCCAAGCCATCTCTTGTCCCAGCTCCAGACCTCAGAGTTGGTATTTATCTATAAATGGAAGGCATTCGGTAACTGCTAAGTGTTAACTGTATTGGTGATTTATATATGTTATAAAATCAACATAAACTGAATAAAGAGAAAAATTATACAATGGTTTGTTTTATAACCAATGTACAATGAGATCTAAAACAAAAAGAACAATTATTTACCTTAAAGTAACTGTGGTTCTTTGAGAGGTGTTGTCTACATGGATTCCTCTCTTGATGTGCATGCATACCATTTACATGATCTTAGATCTTTTGGCCAGCAATATCCATTGGAGCCATGCCTGCACTCTAAACATCCTCCCCAGCCCCACCACATACACACACCTGATGGTATAAAAGGCAGACTGATCCAAGTCTCCCACAGTTCCTTCACCAAAACCAAAAAGAATTCCAGAGAAGCAAGACTCCACAGTATGGGGAAGAAGAGTGGGTCCTGGAATCCATGTGGACAACACTTCTCAAAGAACTTTAGTGACTGTAAGGTAAGTGACCATACTCTCTTCTTCAAGACATGGGAGACGCTCTTGGGACAGGACTGACAAGAGAGAAGGAAAGGGAGAGACAGTTGTACTGGAATACCAAGTTCAGAGGGCTCCCCAAAATGTCTAACATCTCTGTAAATAAAGTGAATTGGGAGGGGATGGAGGTGCAGAGCCACTGGTGTGGTTTGATCTAGAATGGACACTTCCAGAGCCAAATGACATCCTGACAAAGTACAGATCATCTTGTTGACACAATACATAGCTTTGGTGTTCTGTTATCACTTATGCTGTGAACCCCTGGAGAAGATGTAGAATGCTTTGCATGTGAAGCAGATGGTTATGTGGTGTAGGATGTTTATGTAACAACAAGCTTCCATCATTCCTGAAACTGAAGGTGACCTAAAGTATCCCCCATTCCTGAATGGAGGCATCTCTCACCCGAGTTTTGGTAGAAGAAGTACAGAGAATAGTACTCTGTTGCATACCTGAAGAGTCTTTCCAGCAGGAAAGGACTTTGTAGGACTCTGAGCAACATGTCCAGGCACTGTCTGCTGCGTAGATGCTAATTTCAATACCCTTGCTGCCATGTACTCTTTGTACACAGTAGGTTACAGGGATACCATAAGGAAGTGCAAGCAAATCAACTGTTCCTCCATCAGTTCCTCTTGATGTTCCTTTGGTAACTTGTTCACAAACTGAGACAACTTATCCCCCTGTTTAAAGTAATCATACCTGGAGATGTTGGCCTGAGAATTAGTCACATGCATTTAGAGAATAGCAAAGGAGTACACCTTATATGCAAAGAGATCTAACTTCTTTGGGTTCTTCTCTCTGGTTAAGGATTTGGGAGTTCCTTGTTGTTTTGACCTTTCCTGGACAGAAGCCACTAAAATCAAACAAGTGGGAATTAAGGTATTAAAATCTCCTGGAGGGGACTTGGTACATTCTGTCAGCTTGTTTGGATGTGGCTGGAATGCATGTTGGTGTGTACCACAGGTCTTTCACAGGCTCCGACAGTCCCTCATTTATAGGCAAAGCAAACCTGCTAGGTATGGAAGGCTATAAGATGTGCAGGAGTTTATGGTTTCTTCTTCCAGTCATATATCCAGGGTCTCTGCCATGTGCTTGACAGATACCAAGAACTGAGGTACTTAGTATCAAGGCTCTAGGTACCGAGGCACTTGGTGCAAAGTTCAGTACCAATATATGTGTTGGCCGTCGATTTTAGTGAGTCCAGTGGCATTCTTACTAATTGGTACCAGGGTACTTGAAGGGGCCTTGTCATTCTTTTGACCCTTAGGAGACTGAGAAGTCTGACTCATGTCTTTACTTACTAGACATTGGAGAAAATGACCTATGCCTTGGCCCATCCCTGGTGTAGTTGTCCTTTTTCCCCTATCATGTCATTGACATTGGAATTCAGGTAGACAACTGAAGCCTCCAAGGAGGCGTCTGGGTGCTCAGGCTGAAATCTTGGCTCACTGGAGAAATAACGCAGACTAGTGATATGGCCTAGCTCTGACCTTCCTCTCAATGTCTGAAGAGGCAAGCATTGAATCTTTGAGGAGGACCGGCTTCATGCAGGCTCTATAGCTCATGAGTTCACTTAGAGAAGGAACAATACATGGAGCATAGCTCAAAAAAGTGTCCCTCTCTTAGGCTAGGCAGGCAGTGGAAGTGCTGCTCACAGGCATCCTTCATCTGAGGGTCAGGTCTTGAATCCTGGAGATTTAGCTTCTGCCATGTTGCTAGCACGCCTGTACAGGAATGGGAGTCTAGCCTAAATTGCAACTAAGAATTAATTTTTTTAGCCAGTGGGGAATAACTATCCAACTATACGAAATAATAACTACAGAGTACTAAGACTACTAGCTACACTAGCACAGTATGCAGAGAAAGCAAACATAGTCAACATTCCATCTTACTGCCTTGGGCCTAAGAAGGAAATGGATCTCCTCTGCTCTTCATGCCCTCGAGTGGGGAAGGACAGCACAAGGATATCTAGGGTTCAGACATGGCCCCAACAGACAGTGCAGGCCAAGAGCATCCAGTCTCCCATGCAGGGGAACCAAGAGTGAAATCCATGTGGACAGTCACTCAAAGAGAAACCAAATGTTTGTTGTAGTTTTGATGGACAGGATCTAGAAATTAAGACCAGATCTAGCAAAGGCTTGCAGATGTGACTTCAGTGGGACTACTGCATAAGTCTTTACAGGATCAGATGTTAAAATTGAAAACATGGTTACACTGTGAACTGTATTTATGTTTAAATGAGTGGACAATTGCATGCAAGAGAGAAAATAAGTTGTCCTACAAAAATACATATGTTTATATTTTTGTTGCATAAAATGAGTGGATTCTGTACAGCAAAGCCAAACTAAAACTTGTAAATGTGTCGGGGAAGGTCAAAACATTTTCAGCATCAGTTCAAGGGGATCCCTTGATGATAACAGTTTATAGCAGCAGGTCTATTTCTTAGAGTAAAGTGGGTGTGACAGGTAGGGTTGCCAGATGTTCAGTTTTAGACCAGAAAGTCCAGTCAAAAAGGAGATTTGGAAGTGTTCAGTCAGCATTGCCAGTCTGCCCTCCATCCTCTGCCTCAATTTTCCTGCCCCAGCCCCTTATTCCGGGGACTGACCCCCCCCAAACCCCACTGTGCCCCCACCCCAGCCTCCTACTCTGGGGACTAATCCCCCCTCCACCCTGCTGTTCCCTGATTGTCCCCACCCCTCACTCTGGGGACTGATTCCCCCCTTCTGCCCCCAATACCTCTCCCCATTCCTTTGCTGCAGGGACCGACCCCCCTCTCGGCTCCACTGTGTCCCACTGAGAGGAAGGTTCAAAGAAAAAATCACATTGCTCTTATGGGGTTCCCAAGTAGGGGCAACAATTAGAGGTTGGCTCATGCCCCAAACTAAGAAGGTTCATAGCCTTTTAGATATCCCCTCCACCAGGCTCCCAGAGACTTGCCACTCCACCAAGATGACCATGTCACTCATCTCCAACAAGGCCATATCCCCCGCATGATGCAGGAGAGTGGAGCATGCTTTGAAGATGCAACTGCGAATGTCATTACAGCAATAAACCTAAGAAACTAAAAAATCCAAAAAAATAACCCCCACAATGCATTTCTCTTACTAATTTGATCAGGAACATTTAATACAAGTTTGACTTTTCAGACAATGCCCAACTGCATTTTATTAATCCACCTGATTTTTTAACCCAATTTAAAAACAGCTATCCTTACAGAGAACATCACTAGAAATATGTAGAACTGTACTGAACTATGCATTTTGGTGCTCCCGTTGTGCCAGATGAATACAAAGGCTGAGCAGGGGGCAGGGTCTTGGAAAGAGAGGCGGACCAGGAGCAGGACCTCAAGGGGAAGAGGTCAGGCAAGGGGTGGGGGCAAGGATGTCCGATTTTCAGCAGTTAGAAAGTTGACAACTCTAGATCACTCGTAGCCAACATCTGCTGGGTCCCCAGTTATGTAAACATGACAAAAGGTTTTCATTTGGCTGTCACCGCTTCAGGTGGGCCACCACCTGCAGCAGTCTTACCCAGCAACAACAAGCAAGGCACTGGTAGCAAATCATCACAATAGTCTTGCATCCGGTCTACCTTTCCTCAGGGAGGCCCTGACAGGCATCAGTCTCTCAAGCAGGCTTCTCTCATGAAATGAGAGCTGGAGTTCTGCTCTCCTTCCCTGCAGGCTGAGCTGAGCTCTCCATTTTTAACCCCTCCCTCCAATCCTGATACCTCCTGCAGATGCAGCAAGGTAGGACTGACCCAGCCCACAGCAGTTCATTAACCCTTTCCTAGTCAATGTGAGGTTTGTATCCGCATCACACTGGGTTTTACTGGCAAAAAGTGCCACAATCACTAACAGATAATTCAGTCCTTTTCTTTAAACACTGTATCAAATAAAACTCCAAGTACACAAATTTTTACCAACCTGTATGATTGCTCTTTCAGGTATATTTGATATTTCATCTTTGACTGTTTCTGAGGTAGAAGAATATTGTACATCATCCTGTTTATCAAAATATTCTTCCTGGTCTCCCTTTACCAAACGCTGAAAAAAATAAACACAACAGAAGTATAACTATCCTTATCCAGATTAAAGTGTCATCTTTTCTTGTAAACTGAATATGTTCTGAGATATATTAAAAAGACCCAATTAATATATCAACATTTCTAAGTGAAATTAGTTTTTTTAAAATTCACATAGATTTATAAATCTACTTAATAAAATAACAACAACGAATATTACTCCAACAATATCATGATGAAGTTCATGAGATATTTTACAAATACATGTACTGTGCATTTTAGAACACCTGTTTTACATTAGTTTGTACATACAGTTCAGTAGAAATATAGTTATTTGCTGTGTAAAAAAGAAGGGGAAGATGGAAGCAAGAGAAAGAGAAGGAAAATGGGAAAGGGAGATTAGGAAGAAGGGAAGAACATGTGGGGAAAAGTGGCAGTTTTAGATTGTGCCTTTCCACCATGAGCACAGTTATTTTTCAGGCAGCAGTTTGTATCTCTCTGGCTTTTTTAAATGATTTCCTATTATAATAATTAAGAGCCTGTCCCTGAAACATGGAAGGTACTGAGAGTTTTGTTATTGACATCAAAGGCTAAAGGATCAGGGCCTAAATTGAGCTTTTCCAGTAATTTAGGGCCCAATCCTGCAAAGGCTCCATCTCTGTGCATTCATTCCCCAAATCCATTGAAGGATTGAGGCCACAATGTTTTCAACAGAAAACGGTAACTGAAGTGGCAGATTGGCCAAAAATTGCAGCTGAAAGGGTAACCGAGGGCATGGGAGGAGCCTAAATAGTTTGGGTAACCTTAGTAAAAAGAAACCAAAAATTAATGCATCAATAAATACATTCAAAATAATCGAGAAAGGAGTGTTTATAATCTTTCCTCTAACATGTTATCTTACCCTTCTAAGAGGAACTACTTTTCACATGGGAAGGATACAGTGCAGGAATTTATTTTTAAAAGAAGCTTTAAAAAAAAAAAGAAAAAAGGAGATATACTCTAATAATAAGAATCCATAAGCAGCTGTGCATTAGTAGGTTATTTGTGCACTTCTCAATGATAAAAATACAAGGTTTCCAGCCTCATGTTTCAAAATGCAAATGAGGCAGTATCCTATGGATGCAAATCCAACTGTGATCTATTGGGATACTGGACTTAAGTATTCTAGATACTTGTTTACATATACTAAAATAGGACCAATTCACCACGGGCTGAGGTAAACAGCGACAGAATACATTGGTAGCAAAGTATGTGAAGAGGGTAAAAAGGTTATTAGCACAAAGTACCTGCAGTTTCTCTTAATGGGGCAGGAGGCTTAAAGGAGCCCAGACTTACCAAAAGTGTGGTCTGAAAAAGGCTCCTGGCTAGGGCATCCAAGAAGTCAGTTAACGGAGTATCTCACCCCAGGGATTCCCATCAGTGGAGCTACAATGGAAATTAACACTGCCCACAAAGGATTCATACCTTCTGTCAATATTAACTAATGTTTGAACAAGACTCAAAAATTGAATTAGCTGACATAATGCTGACCACAACTTAGCAGTCAGTGAAGACTGGGACAAATCACATTCAGCATTGTATCATGGCTTAATTATGGTTAGCTGATACAATGTCTGAGCATGATTTGTCCTGGTCTACAGTGACTGCTAGGCCATGGTCAGCATCATGTCAGTTAACTTGTATCTTCAGAATCGTGTTCAAACACAATAAAATACTGTAATGCAGACAAACATACTAAAACAGAGACAGAAATGCTGTCTGTCCCTATTGAGGTAATGGGTTTTGCTGGCAAAGAGGGGAGTATTTGACATCTCCCTGACCCAGCTTTGCTTAAATTGGCCTATATTTTTAAAAAAATATTAAGTTACCTTTTAATTGTAGTTGAAAACTATTCTGATGATGGAAAATTTCCCTTATGTTTATAATATCATAAACAATGGAAGCACTCAGAATATATTTTTAGAGCGGTGAAAGTCTGAGAACATAATTTTTAAGAACCATAAAAACTGCAACCCTGCAAAGCAACTCCAGCATTAACAGGATTTCATGTTTAACAATTTGTTTGCACAGTGCTTTGAAAATGTACAGTGTTACCTAAGTACTAAGTAACCACAGTGGTAGCAGTAGCATGGTAGAATGGCTCATTTTAATTTTATGTACCTAGGACTGCTTTCCCACCACAGCTTCAGTTCATGGAGATATATTGTTTAATCATTCAGCATGTAATATTTAAAATTCTATGTTATGTACCTCAAAATATGCTTTTGTTTTTGCCGAACTCTGAGCCTCTGCATGCCACGCCCTTAGGATAGTTTTGCACAAACTGTCATTAAAGACCTTTTGTATCCTCATTGCTGCCACTAGAAAAAATGTATTTGATTACAAAAGTTATGAAAGCAAGGACCTCATTTCTGAATAAATGTTTCAGTTAAATGCCTTTGATGAAATGCAATTCTGTATACAACCATCTCTACAGATTTATAACTGTCCACAACTATGTTCTTTATAATGAAACAAGCAGCAACACCACTCTCACAGTATATATACTGGTTCATACAAATACACTAAGTTACCAGGCAAAGCAAAAAAGTGTTATATGATCTTATTTTAATAGTTATCTATAAAGGTATGATTAATCTGCAAGTTGGATCTGCCAAAAACCAGTAAGTTCACCAATTCTTAAATTCCAGAATAAGTAGCAAGTTTAAAGAGGCTGTCAGGGTGAAGAAAAAAATTTACACTGTCCTCAGTGAAATGGAACAGGACATAACTCACTCGCTCACTTTACGTTTAACATTTTGAGAGCGGGAAAGTTCAAGAATAATAAAGGCAAATTAGTGTTTTCAATATACCGGTAATTCAAAAATGTAGTCTTAACTTAATCTCTATGAAAGTTTTGTTTTATATTTCATATTTTAAATGCTATAGTTCCTTGTCCAGTATGTCTGGTCTGAATTTTTGATTGAAAAGATCTGATTTTTAATAACTTGAACTAGTTTCAGAATGGAAATGGTTTTAAAAGGACTGTAGAACTACACATTATTATAAAACTGGTAGATTGTATCTCTGTATCATTGTGATTACCCTCTAAAGAATTTTCTTAAAAGCTGTCACTTTCATTTCCAACAGAAATTCTTGTACCTTTTATACTGGGTTTATATGCAGCTAGTTATTTGGTGTATTTTTCCTTTAAAATTACATATTTTTCAACAGATTTTAAATAATTTTTATATTTCACATACAGAAGACACTGTACAAATATATGAGCCAAATTCTATTCTCCGGTTCCTATGGGTACCAACCTAAGTTCCACCTGTATCTGAGAGCAGAATTTGGTATTTGATTTCCAACCCTGCAAACTCTAACTCACCCCAGTAGTTCTTGCTCACGTGAGCAGTCACATTTAACTCAACGGGACTATTGGTTTTAAGTGAAGACTAATCCTGCAAGAAGAATTCTCAATTGTACATTCTGATATTTTAAATATATCCTAAAAATGTTCACACTAAATTTATGTCACTGTTTTACACATACAAACTAAATCGTCTTGAAAATCAAAATGAATAAACTGAACAATTTAAAATACCTTTAAACTATTTACCTGGTCTTTGGGTCACAAGAACTCTTACAAATTAAATCTTTATAAATAACTCAATGACCTTTCAAAAGTCATGCAGATGTCACACAGCAGAATTTGATATGGACCTAAATTATACCAGCTCTGCAACCAGGATTTTGACGTTACTGTTTAAAAAGAGATCTTCTATTATAGCAGTCCTGACACTAGACCTTAGAATTATATCCCTAAGAAACAATTTCATGTCTTATTTTTCATCAAACTCAAAACCCCAAAAATAATTTTATACAAGAAAAAACTTATTTTCTCTACACTGAGACATACAAGATCTATTTTTGTCCTGAGAAAATTGCACAAACACTTACAATAATCTAAAACCCTGTGAATAACTGAGTATGCAAAGTTATTAATGAGCTACATGCACAAAAGAGTTCAAAGACTCACAGTTCCTGTGTTGCTCAAATACTATTAAGCTTATAGTATATAAATTGTATTTTTGTTTATGCAAAGCAGCTTGAAAGACTTACATACTATTTGTTCCTTGCGAAACTGTGCCCAAGCTCTCCACTTCTGTACTATTACTCTCGTTATTCTGGTGTCATAATGGTAAGCTGCAACAGCCATCTTCTGCTTTACAAGTTCTCTACTGTTTTTTTGCAACAGACAATATTGCATCCATTCACTGCAATGTTAAGGAACAGTTAATAATTGTATTAATGTGGTTTCTGACTTGGATGGAATAAAATGCATAAAACCCTGCAACTTAATACAAAGCATATGGAAGATAAGCTGATCAACATAAACTTAATGACTCAAACTAAGTCACATGATGGTGGTCATTTCAATGGTGATATATTTCAGTAACAGTTCCTCTTAGCCATACCAACTGGAATGTGGGGGGACAGGTGGGGGGGGAGAGATAGCACAGTGGTTTGAGCATTGGCCTGCTAAACCCAGGGTTGTGAGTTCAATCCTTGAGGAGGCCATTTAGGGATCTGGGGAAAAAATTGGGGATTGGTCCTGCTTTGAGCAGGGGGTTGGACTAGATGACCTCCTGAGGTCCCTTCCAACCCTGATACTCTGTGAATAAAGTTTCTGCCTTTGATTAATAGGTTACATCATCAGTTTGTAAAATATCTGACTGATCTGATTCTATTCATTATTTGCTCCAGCTAGTATGTGATTATTGAGGTCCTGATTCAAGAAAGTATCCAGTTCAAGAAAGGCACTTAAGCACATGAAAGCAATGGAACTTAAACACATGCTTAATGTTAAGCATGTGTATAAGCAATTTCCCAAACAGTGATGGATTTAAGCACATGCTTAAGTGCTTTCCTGAACTCAGGTTTAAAAATGTTATTTAAGTTTCTTTGGCAATGTGAATAAAAACTAAAATGAAAGAAGAATATAAATCAATATTTAAATCTAAACCATTTTATCCTTCCACAAAAATATATTAAACATTGTTCTTGCTCTCTTAAGTGACACAGAAGTATTCACAGCCCAAAGAGAAATATTTTCTCAAAGAATCACACATTGTTTATTACAGGGTAACAAGGTAATCACCGGGTAAAAAGCCTTGTGGATGGGGAGAAGCGGTAGATGTGGTATATCTTGACTTTAATAAGGCTTTTGATACTGTCTCGCATAACCTTCTCATAAACAAACTAAGGAAATACTACCTAGATGGAGCTACTATAAACTGGGTCCATAACTGGTTGGAAAATCATTCCCAGAGTGTAGTTATCACAGAATCATAGAATATCAGGGTTGGAAGGGACCTCAGGAGGTCATCCAGTCCAACCCCCTGCTCAAAGCAGGACCAATCCCCAATTTTTGCCCCAGATCCCTAAAAGAAACCCTCAAGGATTGAAATCACAACCCTGGGTTTAGCAGGCCAATGCTCAAACCACTCAGCTATCCCTCCCCCACAATTATCCCCAATTATCCCTCCATCCCAATTAATTGGTGGTTCACAGTCATGCTAGAAGGACCTAACGAGTGGATCCCACAGGGATCGGTTCTGTTCAATATCTTCATCAATGACTTAGATAATGGCGTAGAGAGTACACTTATAAAGTTTGCAGATGATACCAAGCTGGGAGGGGTTGCATGTGCTTTGGAGGATAGGATTAAAATTCAAAATGATCCAGAAAAACTGGAAAAATGGTCTGAAGTAAATAGGATGAAATTCAATATGGACAAATGCAAAGTACTCCACTTAGGAAGGAACAATCAGCTGCATGCATACAAAATGGAAAATGATTGCCTAGGAAGGAGAACTGAGGAAAGGGATCTGGGGGTCATAGTGGATCACAAGCTAAATACCAGTCAACAGCATAATGCTGTTGCAAAAAAAGCAAACATCATTCTGGGATGTATTAGCAGGAGTATTGTAAGCAAGACACGAAAAGTAATTCTTCCGCTCTACTCCATACTGATTAGGCCTCAGCTGGAGTATTGTGTTCAGTTCTGGGTGCCACATTTCAGGAAAGATGTAAACAAATTGGAGAAAGTCCAGAGAACAGCAACAAAAATGATTAAAGGTCTAGCACACATGACCTATGAGGGAAGATGGAAAAAACTGGGTTTGTTGAGTCTGGAGAAGAGAAGACACAGGATATGATAACAGTTTTCATGTACGTAAAAGGTTATTACAAGGAGGAGGGAGAAAAATTGTTCTTCTTAACCTCTGAGGATAGAACAAGAAGCAATGGGCTTAAATTGCAGCAAGGGCGGTTTATGTTGGACATTAGGAAAAACTTCCTGTCAGAGTGCTTACGCACTGGAATAAATTGTCTAGGGAGATGGTGGAATCTCCATCATTGGGGATTATTAAGAGCGGGTTGGACAAACACCCATCAGGGATGGTCTAGATAATACTTAGTCCTGCCTTAAGTGCAGGAGACTGGACTAGATGACCTCTTGAGGTCCCTTCGAGTTCTATGATTCTATATTGTTTATTAATTACAGTACAGTATTTTTCTTTGTCAGAGCAACACGAAAGATAACCACTTAAATGAGACTTTATGACAGCATTTTTATTTGCCAAAAAATCTCCAATTTGGAAGCAAAATGTAATTTAATTGAACATAGCTGAGAGCAACTGTAAATGTAACATTTTATGGTTCTAATCCAACTCCCATTGTGAAGTCAGATAACAGTGAAAACTGAAATAATGGAGCAGTCTTATGATTTTTCCTAAGATTTTTAACCATTTTGATTATCATAGTTATATATCAGACACATGCACTATTCTCCACTCAAAAAGTAATAGCTTTTTTTGGACCGCTAGCCTTATCTCCCCTAAATGTTAGTTCCAATGGAAAACTGTTGGACATTTGAGATTCATGGCGACAGTGAAGTGATTTTTGATTAACGACTAATTCATTCAGAATGCATGTACCGTATATACTCGTTCATAAGCCAAATATTTTTGGTAAAAAAATGATGCATCAAAGAGCGGGGGTCAGCTTATAAAAGGGTCGACACCAACATTTGATCATTTTAAATTCTATGGAACCATTGAATTGAATATCTAATACATTGTCGTTTTGTTTACCTGGAGCGTCTGCAAGCATGGAGCCCTTCAGCTCCCTGTGGCCATGGTTCGCTGTTCCCAGCCAATGGGAGCTGCGAGAAGTAGCGTGCCACTGTTGCTCTTCTCTTCACTGGCAGGAAACGGCGAACCGCAGCCACTGGGAGCTGAGGGGATCTGTGCCTGTGAACGCTCCAGGTAAACAAAACGTCCAGGCCCACGAGCAGCTTATCCTAATGGGCTTACACTGATGGGCCAGGACCCAAAAAGTTTGCCAACCCCTGAAATATAGTATCAGTTTATGAAAGGGTCATAGAATTTTTGCTATTTTTACCAATCCATCTTGGGGGGTCGGCTTCTAAATGAACGGGCTAATGAACGAGTATATATGGTAAATATTTATATATATCTCCCTTTTACAGAGAGAGAAACTGAACCATGGAGAGAATGAGCGAACTGCCCAAAGTCACAAAGGAAATCTGAATAAGAGCCAGGAAGGGAACGCAGACCCTGGACTCTCAGTCCTGTACTTTAACCCTACCCCAAAATATCCTGTCTCCATTGGGATTTAAGTACTGGCAAGATTAATCTGTATGACAGGCTGTTCAGGGAAGGCCTGGTCCAAAACCCACTGAAGTCAAAAGACTTCCACTGATTTCAATAAACTTTGGATTGGGCCTGAAATTTACAGGCACTCTGAGCTCACTACAATTTGAATACAAAATAACATTGCTAAAAAAGAGAAAAACCAAATAATCTAATTTGGTCATCTTGCTTCTGTTTGTGATGCTGGCAGTCCAGGTGCCAGCTCATGCCAAGGCCCCAGGCCTCACTGATCGTTGACAAATGCATAGCTGGAAACCAGTCTGGTTTACCTGTGGGTTAGTATTGTTAAAACAGATATTAGTGTTATAAAAAAAATATTAGTGCTCAGACTTTACGAAATGCTTGTAGAATGCTGCATGCATTAATCCTACTTATATATGTATCCCATGCTAAAAGGTAATACTTAAGTGTTTGCTCTATAACTGTAAAATGTTTGTTCTAAAACTATGCAACACACCAACCAGGAAAAAAATTTAAAATAATAAAAATCCTGGATTCCTGTAGAAGATGTTATCTCCCGCTCATCAGCAAGGATTATTGAATCCATATGAGCCACTGTGGAACAGACTTTGTTGATTGCTCCTCCCACCCATCCATGAAGAGGTTACGTGCAGAAGTGCTCGGCCCATCAGCCTGCACTCTACAGAAGTAGAGATAAAAATCCCTGACCAGAAAGAATTAGGGTCTCTTTATGCTTTCTGGACTCTGAGGGGCAAAGATTCCTAAACATAAACAAGAGATTCCCAAGATGCTTGTCTTGAATTAGCCCCAAAGGACATAAAACCTTGCTTATTATAGAAGCTTCTATTCAATTTAAGATTGTATCTCATTTGTGGGTGTATGCTTAAATGCTTTAGCCTTGTAAATAACTCTCATTTCTTTTTCATAGTTAATAAACTGTTAGTTAATTTTTTACAGGACTGCCTACAAGTGTTGTCTCTGGCATGAGACCTAAGGTGCAAAATGACCTGGAATAAGTGATTGGTCCTTTGGGACTGGGAGTAAACTTAATTTGTTGTGATATTTGATGTAAAGTGACCATCTGTCACAGAGTCAAGCTTGTCTAGGTGGCAAGATAGATCAGAATGCCCAAGGGGTCTGTGACTCTACGTTAAGGCTGTATAGTGCCTGAGGAGTTTACAATTGTTATTTGGTTGGTGAAATCTGAGTATAGAACTCACAACCAGTTTGGGATGTGTGCCCTGCTTACCCGTCTGCCCTGAGGTTGGTATTCTTACTCCTGAGCCACTCAAGACAACGTTCAAGCTAATTACAATGAAAACCACCTTTTTCTGCAATAACACTAAATATTCTAGACAAAAAGGATTTTTTCCTAAAAATTCAGTATTCTCCATGTACAGTATGTATACTTACTGAAAGTACAGTTTCTTTAAGTTTTTGCTGTAAAAGTTCCATGCTTTGCCACATAACTCTTCAGTCATCTAAACAAATAATGTATTATATTAATACACAAATTTAAAAATGGTGTTGCATAGTGAATGCTTAAAAAATAGCCAAAAAAACCTGGCAGTTTTATTTTCCATATTGATCAATGCAAATTAAATGGTACAGTCCAAAGAAATGCATGTTCAGATACATAGAAAAATTGAATAGATAGAAAATTGTATCTTTCTTTCCCTATCAACTTCTTTCAATATAAACCCACTTTTACAGGCATAAAATCTGAAGGTAAAAACTAAATATAGAACTGAACTGTATGTATGAAGAAGGCATTAATCAAGCTCAATGTCAGCATTTCTTCCTCAAAATTCACTGTTTCACTGATAAAATATATTAAATTGCAAGAAACATTCTATCTTTTCTTTTAAATTCTTCTCTTTTACTTTGTGGCTTGCCTTATTAGGGCTGTCAAGTGATTAAAAAATTAATAGTGATTAATTGTGCCATTAAACAATAACAGAATACCTTTTATTTAAATATTTGTTGATGTTTTCTATGTTTTCAAATATATAGATTTCAATTACAACACAGAATTCAAAGTGATACAGTGCTCATTTCATATTTATTATTGATATTTATATGGATCTATTTAAAATGCACTCTTCCAAAATCTTGGGTACATGTAAAGATTTTTTCTGTAATTTCATAAATTATACAGGACTACTTCCCAATTCTAAAAACGTTCTTCATTTCCTTTGCCAATTACCTTAACGTTCTTATTTAGTAGAATCAGTCAAACCAAATAATACACAGAAAATCATGAAACTGAAACTGGGTCCAGATGCACTTGGAAAGATTGTAACAGAAGTAAGTTCATCATATTGGTAATTCCGTCCAATTTTGATAAAGATGCTACCATTTTTGGTGATCTACCATATGCATGGACAACATACCAATATGAAGATGTACATTTTGAAAGATCATAAAACTAGCATATAGAAACAAATGCAAGATACCAACATTCCTTCACATAAACTACAACAGAAATGGCAGAATCATGAAATAAACTTGAAGGCAAACTTAAACCCTTTTGTAGTGAAAGATATTTTTAAAGTAAAGATTCAGTGCAATTGCTCAATGATTGTTACCAGCTGTTCATCATTTAGTCCAAAAAGGACGTGCAAATAAGTTTCTGAAATCCTCTTTAATTTTGGCCTTAAGGATGAATCAATACATGTATCCCTGCAAAACAAATAAACAAAAAAGCAAATCATGTAAACCACATTACTAATACTGAAGGAAAATTAATCTCCTCTCTACAGCTAATGGATTATTACAACATTACACTTATCCCTTAGTTAATACCCTTACTACCTTCATTCCAATTACGTTAATGAGCCGAAATTTTAAAATTATGTTCACCTACTACCTGTATACCAAAACAGATTACGTACGGTGCTATGTTCAGAGATACAGCTGAGTCATTTGGGGTCAAAATTTAAGCCATCTTTAAAAAGATATAACCTGATGGAAAATGCTCAAGTTACAAAATATTTTCCCACTCTTAATGCTGACTTTTTTTTTTTTTTTGCAAACAGCCACTATTTATGTATGATTTACAGAACTTCATGCAATGTTTTCTGCTGCTGCACAGCAGTCTGTGAGCATTCATAGGAAGTAAAAGTAATTTAAAAAAACATAATCCCATAGCCAAATGAACAAAACACAGCCATGTTGATTTATACTTCCATGACAAACACAGAAAAAAAAAATAGGGTTTGTCAGAAGATAAAATCAATTGAAAAAGATAGTCTATTTTCAACCTTTTAAGAAGACATTAAAAATAATGGAAAGTAAACACAGAAGACCCCATAATTATGGGCCAAACTGTTACATTTAGCTTCCAGTGAACATTAGGGGTGTGCAGAGTCCTGTAACTCCATAAAGCAGTGGTCCCCAAACTGTGGGGGGTGGAAGAACTTTCGGGAGAGCACGGCGGGGCCTGGACCAGTTCACATGGGGGTGGGGAAGAGAATCCCACCCAGCCCTGCTCTGCCACCTGCTCTACTTTGACCCTGGTTCCAGCCCCAGCCACAGGTCTGGCACCAGCCTCAGCCACAGGCCCCTGGCCCTATTACCAGCTGTGGCTCCATACCTGGCACCAGCTGCAGTTCTGGCCCCAACCATGGGCCTGCTCTCGGATGTGGCCCCCGGCCCTGACCATGGCCAGGTAAGAGGGAGCATGAACCATGTAAAGGGGGGGTGCAGACAAAAAAGTTTGGGGACCACTGTCATAGAGAGCTCCAGGAGGGGGTTTAGTATGCAGAGAGACTGCACAAACTGCACCAAACCAATGAATGGTGCTATCTGCTCTATAGGTCAACTGGCCCATTCCATGGGCTGGTACAGAGGGAGGTAGGAACATGGCCCCATCTTCTTCTCATGTCTCATCCCTTCAGGGTGAGGTGGGACCCTGATGGCATAGGGAAGCAGCAACTAATCCATGTGCTACTCCTGAGGGCACTCTATGCCAAAAAATTAAAAATTCTGCACACAGTATTTTAAAATTCTGCAAGTTCTATTTGTCAATAAATACATGCAGAGGCACCAGCATGGCAGTGAGGAGCACAGGCCACTGGCTGCACCCTGCAGTCCGCCCACCCTTACCCCAGGACACGGAGTCAGCAGTGAGGCTGCACCAGACCCTGACACTGCACAAGGCCTGGGCTGCCCCAGAAACACCCTGGGGCCCTGCACCTCTATGCCAGGTGCACTAGATGTGGAGCAGGCAGGCTCAACCAGGCAGGATCCAAGTGTGAAGGGGTTCGATGTGGGGGGATCCAGGTGTGAGGGTTCTGTGTGGAACAATCTGTGTGGGTGCAGGCAGCTCAGTAGGGGGTCTAGTTGTGAGGGGATCTGGATGCACAGAGACTCGTTGGTGGGAGGGGTTCCAGATGCAGAGGCAATGGACTCTGCAGGGGCTTCCCAGTGAAGGTGGTTGGGGCTCAGCGGACGGGTCTGGGTGTGGGGGTCTCAGCTAGGGGAGTGGCTGTTGGTGGGGTGAGGTCTGGGTGTTGCTAGTTGGGAGTCAGAGGTGTGCGTGTTTTGATGTGGGGTGGGGGTCTGGAGGCAGGGGGTCTCGGTGCAAGGGGCTCCAGATGCAGGGGTTGAGGTTCAGTGGGGTGGGGTTTGGGTATGGAGGGCTAGGGGGGTTCTGGATGTATCGGGTGAGGCTTGGCAGGGGTGTCTAGGTATGGAAGGTCTGGATGCACAGGGTTTGGGAAGATGGGGAGCAGCTCCCCATACAGTGACCCCTCTCTCGCCACAACTGAGGAGAGATGGGGGCAGGAAGCAGGGGAGGATGCTGAGCTTCCTGCAGCTGGGGGAGGTTTCTTGGGGTGGCTCTGACACAGCCCCAGCCACTCCTTGCAGGGGAAGAGGAAGTCCCGTCCTTTCCTGCCTCCAACCCAGCCGGGACTAGCAGCCAATCTTGGCTCAGGGTAGGAGCCACTGGCTGAGGTATCTCCAGCCCCACAGTGATTTACCTCTCTGCCAGCTGCCTGAAATGAGGTACCTGTGCTGCTAGGGAGTGGTGTGTGACTGCTCTTGCAGCTTCCCTTTGCTTCCCTGTCAGAAAGTCATTTTTTTGCAGGGAAACAAAGAAAACTGTGAGGGACCTGAATACTGTACACACGCAGCGACACAGAATTCCTCCAGGAGTAATGTGCAAAGACTACAATTGTGCATGACCGTTGCACAGGGAATGTAAGGGAGAGAGGTTCCATTAATATTTCCCTTCCCGCCTGTGCACCTGCACATGGGCCAGTCACAGACTGGCCCTATGAAATCAAAGACACTTTTCTCCATTATCTTCTGCTCCCCCGCTCCTTTTGCCATCTTTAGTCCCCTAACTTCTCTAGCTGCTGTCTAAATATGAGCACCAACGTCGTCTTTTTTGCCTGATATGGTGAGGTGCTGAACACCTCCATTTCCCACTGACTTCACTGGGTGTTAGCATGCTCAGCACTTCACAGGAACAGTCCTTTAGTAAACAGGATGCATCAGTGATGGCAGATGCATTGAAGCAGAATCCTGAGAAACTGCATGTTATATAGGTTTCAGAGTAGCAGCCGTGTTAGTCTGTATTCGCAAAAAGAAAAGGAGTACTTGTGGCACCTTAGAGACTAACAAATTTATTAAAGCATAAGCTTTCGTGAGCTGTAGCTCATGAAAGCTTATGCTCTAATAAATTTGTTAGTCTCTAAGGTGCCACAAGTACTCCTTTTCTTTTTGCATGTTATATAGTCATCCAATCTGTCTACATAAGATAAACTTTAATACAAATTGATTTAAAACGAATCCAGCTCTCCTTCTTCAATAAAATTCCCACTGGCCTCCAGAATGTAAGCCTTTGTAGAGAGTGTTACGAACATCTTAGTCAACAAAAATGCTCATTTTCTCTTTTTTTCCCTACATCTGTTCTTTCTTTACACTACCATCTTAGGAGAGGGATACAATATCTGAGGCTTTCCTACAGATTATTCTATAGCTCAATTTAATCATTATGGTAGTTTAACATTCCAGGTTTCATTATTGCACTCATTATCTCAAAGAATGAAACTGTACACCTGGAAAAGCTCTACTTGGTATAAAACACAGCAGCCCAGCTG
Source organism: Dermochelys coriacea (assembly GCF_009764565.3). Classification (NCBI taxonomy): domain Eukaryota; kingdom Metazoa; phylum Chordata; order Testudines; family Dermochelyidae; genus Dermochelys; species Dermochelys coriacea. Next base: position 329,050,934 of record NC_050068.2, on the reverse strand, counting down.
CTCAGAAACAAAGGTCACCAAGAGCACATCAGACTGCTTCTCTGCTCTTGAACTGGCTCCCCAAAGAAAAGAGTCTAGTTGAAGATTTGTCCTAATATTCAAAGCCCATATAGATTGGACTTAAGTACCTCAGAGATCACCTCTTCACAAGCATGACTTCACATGAATTATACTGGAACCATGAAACTATTCACTGGTAAGTGAAGGATCTTGAATGCGGAGACAGGACTTTCATAGGCGTTGGACCTACATTACGAATTTATTCTCACAAAAGGTAAGTACAGCCCTGGGGCCTCACCATGATCAAAACTGAATACAAAACTCAAATTGTCGACTTGGCTTTCCCACAATAAGCTAATCATACACACATACACTCTCTGTCTCTCTCAGACACAAATTATAAACTAATCAAGATATTTCACCTACACACTGGGAAGGAGAAAATTAAAAGAGAGCAAGTAGGACTGTAATTGTGATTTCTATTTTGAAGTACTTGGAAGGCACTCAAATACTATAGTGACAGCTCCAATATATATTTAGATAGTTAGTTATTAGGGCCCAATCCCACCTCCAACAAAGTCAGTAGAAATATTCCCTTTGGCTGCAGGGTGAATGAGTTTAGCCCCTTAGCCTGTAGTTTCTTTTCCCTTACTATGATGCCTAAGTTTCAAAAAGAGAGAGAGATGAGAAATAAAAAATGGAAAATAAGTTTATGAGTAATTCAATATATTTAGAGCCACTTCCTTAGGTGGTGTAAATCAACCCTGACTTCAATGAAGCTATGCCAATTTACATCAGCTGGGGATATAGCCCATAATAACAATGAGGAGTCCAGTGGCACTTTAAAGACTAACAGATTTATTTGGGCATAAGCTTTTGTGAGTAAAAACCCCCACTTCTTCAGATGCATGGAGTGAAAATTACAGATACAGGCATAAATATACTGGCACAAGAAGACAAGAGAGTTACCTTACAAGTCGAGAACCAGTGCTGACAAGGCCAATTCACAAAAAGAAAAGGAGTACTTGTGGCACCTTAGAGACTAACAAATTTATTAGAGCATAAGCTTTCGTGAGCTACAGCTCACTTCATCGGATGCATTTGGTGGAAAAAACAGAGGAGAGATTTATATACACACACACAGAGAACATGAAACAATGGGTTTATCATACACACTGTAAGGAGAGTGATCACTTAAGATAAGCCATCACCAACAGCAGGGGGGAGAAAGGAGGAAAACCTGTCATGGTGACAAGCAGGTAGGCTAATTCCAGCAGTTAACAAGAATATCAGAGGAACAGTGTGGATATGGTCCACTCCCAATAATTGATGAGGAGGAGTCAATACCAAAAGAGGGAAAATTGCTTTTGCAGTGAGCCAGCCACTCCCAATCCCTATTCAAGCCCAAATTAATGGTGTTAAGTTTGCAACTGAATTGTAGCTCTGCAGTTTCTCTTTGAAGTCTGTTTTTGAATTTTTTTTGTTGAAGGAAGGCTACTTTTAAATCTGCTATTGAATGTCCAGGAAGACTGAAGTGTTCTCCTACTGGCTTTTGTATGTAACCATTCCTGATGTGGGATTTGTGTCAGTTTATTCTTTTAGATAGAGACTGTCTGGTTTGGCTAATGTACATGGCAGATGGGCACTGCTGGCACATGATGGCATATATCACATTAGTAGATGCGCACGTGAATGAGCCCCTGATGGTGTGGCTGATGTGGTTGGGTCCTCTGATAGTGTTGCTAGAGTAGATATGGGGACAGAGTAGGCAACGGGGTTTGTTACAGGGATTGGTTCCTGGGTTAATGTTTCTATGGTGTGGTGTGTAGTTCCTGGTGAGTATTTGCTTCAGGTTGGGGGGCTGCCTGTAAGTGAGGACTGGCCTGTCTCCCAAGATCTGTGAGAGTGAGGGATCATTTTCCAGGATAGGTTGTAGATTGTTGATGATGTGCTGGAGAGGTATTAGCTGGGAGCTGTATGTGTTTCGTTATTTTCCTTGTCGGGCTCAACAAGTAGGGTTTTTTACCCACTAAAGCTTATGCTCAAATAAATCTGTTAGTCTTTAAGGTGCCACCGGACTCCTCTTTGTTTTTGTGGATACAGACTAACACGGCTACCCCTCTGATACATAGCCCATAATGTTTATCTCAAAATAAAGAGCTCAATAAATATATATTATAAACAGAAATATAATATTAAATACATTTAGTAAATACTCTGTGGACAATTCAAATAAAAATAGACAAAGGAAAAATATCTCGTATGTTTTTAGTACAAAATCTCAATATTAATTCGTCTATTTGTAATGTGCTACTAATCTCTGGGCAAGAGGGATATTTATTTTGCAGGTGATAGTAAATGCAACATTAGTGCTGTTTTAAAATTGACATTTCAATATTTTACAGCACATAGAACACACAAAAATATTTGATAAGTACCATAAAATACCATCCAGTCCCTTCTCCATTATTTCTCTGATCTTTTCTTCTAAAAACTTAAGTGGATCCTCTGGACACATAATAAATACACCACATAGTAGAGTCTGCAAAAAAGAATGGAGTAAATTAACATATTTCATATGTCTGAAACTGTTATGCTAAACACAACTACCAAATCAACTTTAAAATAAGAATTAAATAAAAGAAAGAGAAGTATTATATAAATGTTATATTATTTAAATGCCATAATGTATGTATCAGTATATTTCAAGTGGTAGCCCCCCTCATGCCTCTGGTCACATCATAACAATAAAACATATGGCACTTCAATAATACTTTCCACCCAAGGATCTCAAATTTATTTAAAAGAATTACTAAATTAATCTCACAATTAACTTTAGGAGGCAGAGAAGATGTGGATTTGGGTCCTTCACCAGCAACCTATCCTATCATCAAATAGTTATAATGTTGCATTGCATTGAGGAGTGGGGGCGGCTGCTGTTCAGCAGTGAGTTATAAGACTGGCTAGTTCATTTCTCACTTACGAATAATGAACAATCTTCTCTTTCATATTGCTGATGTAAATGTAGAACAACAACTATAATTTGACATTTAGATGGTTAAGCCAGATAATTGCGTCTGCAGTAGCAGAGTGTATTGCTGTGATGCCTCCTTCGTATTTGTGAATGGGGCATTGAGTTATTTATGTTCTATGGTCTGTTCTAGGTGACCACAGTTGCACACTGGAGAGTCTTTAATTTTCCATTTGTGCAGCAAGTATCTGCATCTGCCATGGTTTGTGCGGATGCAATTTAGTGTGGCCAATGACCTTCGCTGGAGATCAAAGCCAGGGATCTTCTGCATTGAATCTTTCACAAGGTGTTTATTTGTGACTTCTTGTGAACTCTGTTCAGCTTTCCAAGCTTCATCAAGGTTGAAGTTGCATTGTTGAATGTTAAATGCATGGGTCCAAAAGGGCTTCCATGATTTCAAGTGATAGTGAGAGACGTTTTTAAGCTCCTGGTGGATGGGAAGACGTTCATTTTCCATGATCCTCTGGAATTTTCAAAGGAACTAATTAATTATTCATTTTTTTCACAGATTAAAAATGAACAGGGTTTTCTCAGTAGCACAGCCAAACAGGTACCTGATGAAGCAATGTATAGTTATCTGCCAAAATAAAGACATATTAGAGGATATGCTAATAGACTCTGTCTTTAAGTATGGCATTGGCAAGAAAGATTAAATCAAACTCTATGAACTGGTTACGTTATGCACAAAAGGACAAATTATGGCTATACGTACACAGGAATAACCCAGAACACCCATGAAAAGAGAGGAGCACAGGGTAGAAATTTTCCATCATAACTGCACTCCTAAAACTGTAGGAGCAATCACTTTTCTGCAGATGACTATCCTAGGGCACAGTCTGCTCTTTATACAAATATTTCCCCAGGTCTGGCAGTGGAAAATATAGTGTTTGCCATTACAGGATTTGTCAACAGTCATCACACAGCAATAGCTGAAATACCAGAGTTTTTTCTATGCTGAAAAATGGATACCCGGGTTTCCTAAGCTCTCCTCTTCTTTCCACTTGCTCCGTCACTGTGGACAACAGCACCATTCTCCATGTTATACAGGACTGTAATATGGATGTCATCTTTGACTCAACCCTGTCTCCATGTATAAATCTTGCAGCTTCGTCCTACGTAACATCTCTAAGAACTGACCTACCACCAAAACTCTCACTCAGGCTCTCCTAATTTTGCATCCTGACTATTGTAGATCTAAGGCCTTGACCCCTGCAATCTCAGCTCCTTCAAGTCCATTCGAATTCTATTGTTTACATAATCTTCCTAGCTTGTCAGTCTGATACCTCAAGCTCTTCTCTAGGCCCCTCTACTTACTTTCACTTAATCAGTACATCAAATACATATTTCTTGTCTTTCCCTTTAAGAACCTTCCCCTTACATAGCTTCTCTGGTGACTTATCACAGTGCCAGACACTGATATTCTCTGCTAATGTTCCCAACCTTTACTGCCCACTAGTCAGCTTCTTTCTCAAAGTTTCCTTCAAACATTTTCTTCCTTGTGCATGGGGAAAACTCAAAACAGCAAACAAACTTAAGGATTGTTTCTGTCACAATGCCTACAAAAGGCTGCCAGCTGACCAAAGATAGGCAGGTCATAAGCTGTGATTCTCTCTTTACTTTACTTCCATTTCCTACTTTATTCTTATATCTCATTCCTGCCATTCCTCTCACCCCAAAATAAAAAATAATAAAAACCCAACAAAACAGGTAACTAACAAAACTGTGTGAATCATCACTATGTTCATTTGTATGTGCTATACCCAATCCTCACTATTTTGTCTTCTGGATTCTAAACTCTCCTGACCAGGGACTATCTCCATCTGCCAACACCCAGCACAATGGAGTCCTGATCCTGAGTGCAGCCTTTTGCCCACTACCATAATATAAATGATTAAAAATAAAATATCAATAATACTTAAAACAGGAAATAACTCTGGCAACTGTGATATTTGCTGACCAATGTCAATACATAAACACACTATTTATTCATTCTCCAAATCAAAATAATCTTTACCAGGGAGGAGCAGGGTTGTATAAAGGGGTCACTGCCAGTCAGAATATGGGGTGCAATAAGATTGTTTTGTCAGCATAGATATACTCTGCTTTTTAAGACATTTCCATAGGGAAGCAGAACTAAGGAATACAAGAAACAAAAGATAAATAACAAAATAGCTTTTTCTTTAATATATGAAACAACAAACAATGAACAACTTAAATTTACTCTATTTGAATATTTTAGTAAAATAAATGATAAACTGATTCTAACTTAAGCTGCTACTGAACCTCACTAGTAAAAAGACAATCTCCAAGATGTATCCAGATGACAATAACTGGGTGCATACAGCAATATCAACAAGTATTATAAATCCATCATTTATTATAATAATTACAATATAAATAATATGCTGTTAAGCAGAGTACTAAATATGCGGACAATATAGTGACTCTCTTCATGTGTGGTTTCACCTTAATACATTTTCCAAAAAGGACTTAAGGCTGTTCAAATACTCCCTCTGCTGGATTGAGCCAACAACAGTCTGCTAAACCTACTGCATTTTTCATAGATTTGGAGCTCTTTTATAGCTTTTCTTTTTACTTGAATGTGCACTCCTTTTCTTTCAATGGATCTTCTAGGCAAAGTATATGTACAAAAAATGTGACTAAAGAAAATGCAAAATATCTCACCAAAAATTTAGAGCTGGGAATTTTTTTAAAAACTGTACAAGAAATGGTGTCTTACGGCCTGATCCTGCAACCTTTACTCATGTGAGTATTCCTTAATGATGATAATGCCCAACACAGATGTGAGAAAAACTGGGCCTAAACAGTACAAAGGTTGGCTGGTTCTCGTTAATTTCCCCAGGGTTCCAAGTAATTCAGGGGAGATCCATTACTTAGACTCGAGAAAGAAATAAGACTCGAGATATTAATAAAGTTTATAAATTAGTAAAGTTTACCTAACATTCAACAACTCAAATGAAAGCAGAGTCACACATCATAAAACAGCTACCTCTCACTTAACATAACATTACCTAGCTAACAACAAAACAATCCAAAAGAATTCAAATTATCAAATTAAAATCAAGACAATGTCAAATAATCGGGCTAATTCTTATATGAACTCTATCTATTCAATAACCTAGAAAGGTGCCCATCTGTTGTTTAACTTACAGTTACACAAATTAAAGGTCTTTATTAATACCATCTAAACCTACTTTTTGTACACAGGGAAAAAGCCAGGAAAGAACAGCTGTTTTGCGCACGGCAAACCTGGGAGGGAGGGGAGAAAAGCGGAGCGGCAGCAGTGTGCTCAGGGGAGCGGGCGGAGGCAAAGCAGAGGCAAGCTGGGGCGGCGCTGGAATGCCGTCCCTAGAAATGTATCGCCCCAAGTACCTGCTTGTTTTGCTGGTGCCTAGAGCCGGCCCTGCCCGTAGTGTAGACAAGCCCCCACATTCAAGCCATTAACATTTAGACTACAATTCCAACGGTCAGTTAACCAAGGCCTCTTTTTTAAACTTCAGTTATTGTGTGGTGGATGATACTTTCCTTCACCCAAAATATACTCACACAACACATATTACCAATACAACTAATAATAGACCCTTTACAATGACCTTATCTTAGGTAACAATTAATTTGTGCTTTTTTAGGATTACAACATTTGTTTTTAACATCTTGAAATAGTATAACACTCATTCATCTTTAAAGCTGTTTGTGTAGGAACAGAGGAACCATTTCTCTAGGCTCCGTTTCCATGTGTTCAGTAATTGTTCAAAAATTGCATACACACACTTATTCACTCATTTACATTTCTTAAACAGAATATTATTAATCAGCCAGGTCATCATCTGAACTGATAAAAAAAAAAAAAGATTTTATACTTATGACCAGGTAGTTTGCTTGCAAACTCTTCAGCTCTAACCGTCTTCCAGATCATTGGGAAGACTAGTACTACCAGAGGTGAAAGTAAGCTGGTACGCCCCGGTGCGGCGTACCAGTAAGAGCTGGTGTGCCAAACCAGGACCGGCTTTCTGAGAGCAATTTAAAGCCCTGGGGTAGCGGTGGCGGGGCTGCGGCAGGGATTTAAAGGGCCCCGGAGCTCCAGCTGCTGCTACCCCCCCACCCGGGGCCCTTTAAATCCCGGCCTGAGCCCTGCTGCCCAAGCCCTGGGGTAGGGATGGGGGGGCTCTGGCGGGGATTTAAAGAGCCCCGGAGCTCCGGCTGCCGCTACTGCCCCGGGGCCCTTTAAATCCCCGCAGGAGCCCTGCTCCCCAAGCCAGAGCCCCATGCCCTTTAAAGCTCTGCCAGAGCCCAGAGCCCCGGGGTAGTGGGGCAGCCGGGAGCCCCCAGGGCTCCTCAGTGATTTAAAAGGCCCGGGGCTCCGCTGCGGTAGCGGCAGTTGGAGCCCTGGGCCCTTTAAATTGCCCCCAAGTCCCGGGGCTCCCAACCGCCCCTGCAGCTGGTAGCTCGGGGGTGATTTAAAGGGCCCCGGGCTTCCAGCCGCCACTACCACAGCTGGAGTCCTGGCCCTTTAAATCAAGATTTAAAGGGCCCGGGGATTTGAGGTCATGCCCCCTGCTCAGGACTCCGGCATACTGGTAAGTCCTCTTACTTTCACCCCTGAGTACTACAGACAGAGAAATAATGAGTGAGGGTTTTGCTAATGCTGAGGGAAATTTCTAAGGCACAAAAAACTAGTGCCTAGGGTGACCAGACAGCAAATGTGAAAAATCCGGACGGGGGTGGGGGGGGTAATAGGAGCCTATATAAGAAAAAGACCCAAAAATTGGGACTGTCCCTATAAAATCGGGACATCTGGTCACCTTACTAGTGCCTAACTCCCATTTACTTTCCATGGGAATTAGAGGGCCTAATTTCCATTTTAGCCTTTGAAAATCTCTCTCTGCTAGCAGGTTCTGGCCAATAGGATACAAACTGTGTGCTTGTCTAGCCGGACAAGTCTTTTGTTCTTCCTTCTTGAAGGTAATGGATCTCAGCGTTCTGGAATTTCAGTCTGTCCTTCAGATATCAGGTAGTTCAAAAGCAATGTTAACAGTTGCATGTCTCCATCATTCCACCCCATGGCATCATTTGACACAGTTCTAATGAGATTTGAATTCAGTAATAGTCCCAAACATCATGAGCATTCTAGAATTAATACTTGCCATCTGGGGACCGTGTTAGTGACGCCTATTTTCAAAATTATAGTCTTGTGATAGTTGATGTTCTACTTGAAGCCCCAGCTGCTGGAATCAAGAGATCAAAACCCGAGATTCTAATGCATGTTTCTAGCCCTCAGGGCTACAGAGAAAAGCTTGAAAATGTGAACCAATTGTACCCTAAAATGTGTATGTTTAAGAAACCAAGGGTATCATCAAATATAGCAGTTATATTAGGTCACTTCATACAACCTGCCTCAGAAAAATCCTCCGTACCTTTTGGCCCAGAACAATCTCAAACCAAGATCTATTGACACAGTGCAGCCAAGGGGATCTGAGCACCATCATTACCAGGAGGCGCTGGAAATGGATCGGTCACATGCTTCGGATGGAAACTGATTCCATTACCAGAGTAGCAATAAGATGGAAACCTGAAGGCAAGCGAAAACGAGGCCGCCTGAAAACAAAATGGCGAAGAGCTGTGGAAGCCAAGCTGAAAAACCTGGAGCACAGCTGGGGAACCATTGACAGACGTGCCAGAAACAGAGAAGAGTGGAGGAGCTTCATCACTGCCCTAAATGCCAGAGGTGTAACAGGAACATGATGATGGTGATGCCAAAGTTAGCAGGCTAGGGGAGTAGCTGCTCTACAGTTATTCTGATTGCTCAAAACCTCTTTACTAAAGTTTCCATGGCAATCTTGGCTACAAGTTTGGTCTGTTTGAAGTAGATTATGAAAACCCAGAAAAAGTGTCTCTGACTTTTATCATACATGGTGTTTTTATTTTGTTTCTATTAACGAAATTGAAATATGGCTTCTGCATAGTTTCAAATGATTTTCATAGGGAAGAAACTAACCAAAATAAAAAGGGTAGGAGAGAATCAGGTAACAATGCTAAAGCTAAAATTATATATTCATTTGATTATCCTTACAACATTCAAGATTTCAGATAAGTTTTCTCTCCCCTGCAATTCTTAGCACTATTATATGCAATTTCATTCACTATCACTAGTGATGGTGTCCCTAGCCTCTCTTTGCCAGAAGCTGGGAATGAGCAACAGGGGATGGATCACTTGATGATTACCTGTTCTGTTCTTTCTCCCTGGGGCACCTGGCATTGGCCACTGTTGGAAGACAAAAAGAAAAGCAGTACTTGTGGCACCTTAGAGACTAACAGATTTATTAGAGCATAAGCTTTCGTGAGCTACAGCTCACTTCATCGGATGCATCTGGTGGAAAATACAGTGGGAAGATTTATATACACACACAGAGAACATGAAACAATGGGTTTTATCATACACACTGTAAGGAGAGTGATCACTGAAGATGAGCCATCACCAGCAGCAGGAGGGGGAAAGGAGGAAAATTTTTCATGGTGACAAGCAAGGTAGGCCATTTCCAGCAGTTAACTGGATCACTCTCCTTACAGTGTGCATGACAAAACCCATTGCTTCATGTGTGTGTATATAAATCTCCCCACTGCATCCCCCACCAAATGCACCCGACGAAGCGAGCTGCAGCCCACGAAAGCCCACTCTCAAACAAATTTGTTAGTCTCTAAGGTGCCACAAGTACTCCCCTTCTTTTTGCGAATACAGACTAACACGGCTGCTACTCTGAAACTTGATTTTACCAGCGTCAGTGGGGGATAAAGCCCAGAGTCTGAGCTATTCTGACTGTAGCCAGCAGAGGACAGCAGATCCCCCTGCCTCCTCATGACCACAGGAAAACTGGCAAGAAGATTTTGAATGGCCTAGATTTCCAGCAGTTAACAAGAATATCTGAGGAACAGTGGGGGGTGGGGTGGGGGGAGAAATAACATGGGGAAATAGTTTTACCTTGTGTAATGACTCATCCATTCCCAGTATCTATTCAAGCCTAAGTTAATTGTATGCAGTTTGCAAATTAATTCCAATTCAGCAGTCTCTCCTTGGAGTCTGTTTTTGAAGCTTTTTTGTTGAAGGATAGCCACTCTGAGGTCTGTAATCGAGTGACCAGAGAGATTGAAGTGTTCTCCAACTGTTTTTTGAATGTTATAATTCTTGATGTCTGATTTGTGTCCATTCATTCTTTTACGTAGAGACTGTCCAGTTTGACCAATGTACATGGCAGAGGGGCATTGCTGGTACATGATGGCATATATCACATTGGTAGATGCGCAGGTGAACGAGCCTCTGATAGTGTGGCTGATGTGATTAGGCCCTATGATGGTGTCCCCTGAATAGATATGTGGACAGAGTTGGCAACGGGCTTTGTTGCAAGGATAGGTTCCTGGGTTAGTGGTTCTGTTGTGTGGTGTGTGGTTGCTGGTATTTGCTTCAGATTGGAGGGCTGTCTGTAAGCAAGGACTGGCCTGTCTCCCAAGATCTGTGAAAGTGATGGGTCGTCCTTCAGGATAGGTTATAGATCCTTGATAATGCGTTGGAGAGGTTTTAGTTGGGGGCTGAAGGTGATGGCTAGTGGCGTTCTGTTATTTTCTTTGTTGGGCCTGTCCTGTAGTAGGTGACTTCTGGGTACTCTTCTGGCTCTGTCAATCTGTTTCTTCACTTCAGCAGGTGGGTATTGTAGTTGTAGGAATGCATGATAGAGATCTTGTAGGTGTTTGTCTCTGTCTGAGGGGTTGGAGCAAATGCGGTTATATCGTAGAGTTTGGCTGTAGACAATGGATCATGTGGTATGATCTGGATGAAAGCTAGAGGCATGAAGGTAGGAATAGCGGTCAGTAGGTTTCCGATATAGGGTGGTGTTTATGTGACCATCGCTTATTAGCACCGTAGTGTCCAGGAAGTGGATCTCTTGTGTGGACTGGTCCAGGCTGAGGTTGATGGTGGGATGGAAATTGTTGAAATCATGGTGGAATTCCTCAAGGGCTTCTTTTTCATTTTTTTCATTACACAAAGTAAAACTATTTCCCCATGTTATTTCTCCCCCCCACCCCATCCCCCCACTGTTCCTCAGATATTCTTGTTAACTGCTGGAAATAGCCTACTTTGCTTGTTACCATGAAAGGTTTTCCTCCTCCTCTCCTCCCCCCCGCCGCTGCTGGTGATGGCTTATCTTAAGTGATCACTCTCCTTACAGTGTGTCTGATAAACCCATTGTTTCATGTTCTCTGTGTGTGTATATCAATCTCTCCTCTGTTTTTTCCACCAAATGCATCCGATGAAGTGAGCTGTAGCTCACGAAAGCTTATGCTCTAATAAATGTGTTAGTCTCTAGGGTGCCACAAGTACTCCTTTTGTTTGAAGTTTGTTACTTTAATGCAGTGGTTCTCAACCAGGGGTTTGGGGCCCCCTGGCGGCCATGAGCAGGTTTCCTGGGGTCCGCCGAGAAGGGTCAGTGGTAGACTCACTGGGGCCCAGGGCAGAAAACTGAAGTCCGATAGTGCAGGGATGAAGCCTGGGGCATAGGTGCGACTCTGTGGGTGCTCCAGGGCTGGAGCACCTACAGGGAAAAATTAGTGGGTGCTCTGCACTCACCGGGAGCTAAGCTCCCTGCCCCGCCTCATCTCCTCCTTGGCCTCCTCCCCTGAGCATGCCACGTACCTGCTCCTCTGCCTACCTCCCAGTGCTTGCCGCCCCCAAACAGCTGTAGCAAGCTCCGGGAGGGAGGGGGGAGAAGCGGGAACGTAGTGCCCTCGGGGGAGGAGGTGGGGAAGAGGTGGGGCCAGAGCGGGGATTTAGGGAATCAGTCAGAATAAGAGCAGGGAAGAGGCAGAGTTGGGGCGGGGACTTTGGGGAAGGAGTTGGAATGGGGGCTGTGCCGGGGGCAGAGGCGGGGTCAAGCACACACCGGCGCCAGGAGAAGTCGGCACCTATGGCCCGGGGCCCTGAACCCTGCCACCCAGGGCTCAAGCCAAAGCATGGACTTTGTGGGGCCCCCTGTGGCGTGGAGCCTCAGGCAATTGCCCTGCTTGCTACCCCCCAATGCTGGCTGACCCTAGATTTTATATGCAGAAAAACAGTTGTGGCAGTGGTGGGCTGTGGGATTTTTATAGCATGTTGGCAGAGGGAAAAAGATTGAGAACCCCTGCTTTAGTGGAAGGAGCAGAAATGCTTATGGCTTTCCATGAACGCAGACACAGGACAACAAGAGGCCACATATACCCTCCAGTATTGGAGAGATTTGGAGTATTTTTCTGTATTGGACAGAAAAACAAGTTAGTCAAATGCAAGGCCCAGTCCACACAGATTTTGGAGTGGTATAAGAATTGCTGTTCAGGGTATGTCAGGGATCTGCAACCTTTGGCACGTGGCCCTGCAGAGGAAGCCCGCAGCCCCAGGCTGTTTACTTCCCGCCTCTGCAGGTTCGGCCCATCGCGGCTCCCACTGGCCACGGTTCACCACTCCAGGCCAACGGGGGAGGCGGGAAACGGCGGTCAGCACATCCCTCGGCCTGCGCTGCTTCCCGCAGCCCCCATCGGCCTGGAGCGGCGAACCGGGGCCAGTGGGAGCCGCGATCGGCCGAACCTGCGGACGCAGCAGGTAATCAAACCAGGCCTGCCCGCCGGGGGGCTTACCCTGGCGGGCCAAGTCGGCCAATTCCAGGGGTATGTTTTTCAACCAGAGTAGTTATAATGGGACAAGGCCTAAGGTGGATGTAATTACAAGTTAGCACCCTCCAGCCCCACTGAAGCCAATGGGTGAATCCCAGGCCCCCTGGTGAACAGCCAAGTTCCCACCCCAGTGATTTCAGAGGGCCCACAATGGTAGCCTGGGTGAGCTGAAGTGGGCCAGCCCCGCTCAGGCCGGCGTTCGTGGCGGGACGTCCCTGCTCCAGGGCCGGCGATTTCACCTTCTCCCGCGGCACCTGCAAGCGGCAGACTCCGGCAGGCGGCGCCGTGGTCTCGGCCACAGCCTGTGACCGACTCTGGGCGCCGCTGCAGGCCCAGGCGCTGCGAACCCGGGCTCAGCCCCACGCGGCTGTCGGCATCAGCGCCGCCATGGGCCCGGCCGCACGCGGGCCTGGCCCCCCCCATCACATTTCGCCAACAGCGCTGCAAACCCCAGCGCCCGTTGGCGGGGCGGGGCGCGGCAGGGCCGGAAGGCAATGGAGGGGCAGCTCCGTCCTCCCCAGCTCGGCCTGGAGCTGGAACCCCGAGCTCCGCGCCGCCGTCTGCGCAGCGCGGCCCCGTTACCTCGGAGACATCGAGGAGCCTGTGGCGCTTGAAGTAGGCCCTGAGCGCGGGGTCGGCGTTGCGCAGGGAGGCCATGGTCGAGCCGGGCCCCTCCGGGCCCTCGCAGTCCGCGGCCTCTGACGGCTCAGGCAGCGGCGCTCCCGGTGGCCTAGCAACCCGCTCCACAGGCCAGCCCCTCGCCGCCCGCCCTCGTGGGGCGCCTCCGCGCAGAGTACGGCGGGGTCCCCCGGGGAGGGGCGCGGCGTGTCCCGCCCCGCACTCACCCCATCCCCACTCAGTACCCGCGCCCCGCTCACCCCCACCCCGACCCCGTTCGCGCCCTGCCCCTCCCGACGCTACACCCCATGACCCACACCACAGGTCCCACTCTGCCCATCCCAACTTTCTACCGCGCCCCATTCACCCATCCCAATTCCATCAATACGCGCTGCTCCGAGCCCGCCTCGCCCCTCCCAGCTCTATATCCCCCGCCCTGCCCACCCCACCCCATTCACCCATCCCAATTCCATCAATACGCGCTGCTCCGACCCCCCTCGCCCCTCCCAGCTCTATATCCCCCGCCCTGCCCACCCCACCCCATTCACCCATCCCAATTCCATCAATACGCGCTGCTCCGAGCCCCCCTCGCCCCTCCCAGCTCTATATCCCCTGCCCTACCCACCCCATTCATCCCCACCCCAACTCCATTCATTCCCGCACTCCCCCATCCCAATTCCATTCATACCTGCGGCTCCCAGCCCCCCTCACCCCTCCCAGCTCTATATCCCCTGCCCTACCCACCCCACCCCATTCACCCATCCCAATTCCATCAATACGCGCTGCTCCGAGCCCCCCTCACCCCTCCCAGCTCTATATCCCCCGCCCTGCCCACCCCACCCCATTCACCCATCCCAATTCCATCGATACGCGCTGCTCCGAGCCCCCCTCGCCCCTCCCAGCTCTATATCCCCCGCCCTGCCCACCCCATTCACCCATCCCAATTCCATCAATACGCGCTGCTCCGAGCCCCCCTCGCCCCTCCCAGCTCTATATCCCCCGCCCTGCCCACCCCACCCCATTCACCCATCCCAATTCCATCAATACGCGCTGCTCCGAGCCCCCCTCGCCCCTCCCAGCTCTATATCCCCCGCCCTGCCCACCCCACCCCATTCACCCATCCCAATTCCATCAATACGCGCTGCTCCGACCCCCCTCGCCCCTCCCAGCTCTATATCCCCCGCCCTGCCCACCCCATTCACCCATCCCAATTCCATTGATACGCGCTGCTCCGAGCCCCCCTCACCCCTCCCAGCTCTATATCCCCCGCCCTGCCCACCCCACCCCATTCACCCATCCCAATTCATCAATACGCGCTGCTCCGAGCCCCCCTCGCCCCTCCCAGCTCTATATCCCCCGCCCTGCCCACCCCACCCCATTCACCCATCCCAATTCCATCAATACGCGCTGCTCCGAGCCCCCCTCACCCCTCCCAGCTCTATATCCCCTGCCCTGCCCACCCCATTCATCCCCACCCCAACACCATTCATTCCCGCACTCCCCCATCCCAATTCCATTCGTACCTGCGGCTCCCAGCCCCCCTCACCCATCCAACTCTATTTCCCCTGCCTGCCCACTCCATTCATCCCCACCCCAACTCCATTCATTCCCGCACTCCCCCATCCCAATTCCATTCCTACCTGCGGCTCCCAGCCCCCCTCACCGCTCCCAGCTCTATATCCCCTGCCCTGCCCACCCCACCCCATTCACCCATCCCAACTCCATTCATTCCCGCACTCCCCCATCCCAATTCCATTTGTACCTGCGGCTCCCAGCCCCCCTCACCGCTCCCAGCTCTACATCTCCTGCCCTGCCCACCCCACCCCACCCCATTCACCCATCCCAATTCCATTAATACGCACTGCTCCGAGCCCCCCTCACCCCTCCCAGCTCTATATCCCCTACCCTGCCCACCCCATTCATCCCATCCCAACTCCATTCATTCCCGCACTCCCGCATCCCAATTCCATTCGTACCTGCGGCTCCCAGCCCCGCTCACCCCTCCCAGCTCTATATCCCCTGCCCTGCCCACCCCATTCATCCCCACCCCAACTCCATTCATTCCCGCACTCCCCCATCCCAATTCCATTCGTACCTGCGGATCCCAGCCCCCCTCACCCCTCCCAGCTCTATATCCCCTGCCCTGCCCATCCCACCCCATTCACCCATCCCAATTCCATCAATACGCGCTGATCCGAGCCCCCCTCACCCCTCCCAGCTCTATATCCCCTGCCCTGCCCACCCCATTCATCCCCACCCCAACTCCATTCATTCCCGCACTCCCCCATCCCAATTCCATTCGTACCTGCGGCTCCCAGCCCCCCTCACCGCTCCCAGCTCTATATCCCCTGCCCTACCCACCCCACCCCATTCACCCATCCCAATTCCATCAATACGCGCTGCTCCGAGCCCCCCTCACCCCTCCCAGCTCTATATCCCCTGCCCTGCCCACCCCATTCATCCCCATCCCAACTCCATTCATTCCCGCACTCCCCCATCCCAATTCCATTCGTACCTGCGGCTCCCAGCCCCCCTCACCCATCCAACTCAATATCCCCTCCCCTGCCCACCCCACCCCATTCACCCATCCCAATTCCATCAATACGCGCTGCTCCGAGCCCCCCTCACCCCTCCCAGCTCTATATCCCCCGCCCTGCCCACCCCACCCCATTCACCCATCCCAATTCCATCGATACGCGCTGCTCCGAGCCCCCCTCACCCCTCCCAGCTCTATATCCCCTGCCCTGCCCACCCCATTCATCCCCATCCCAACTCCATTCATTCCCGCACTCCCCCATCCCAATTCCATTCGTACCTGCGGCTCCCAGCCCCCCTCACCGCTCCCAGCTCTATATCCCCTGCCCTGCCCACCCCACCCCACCCCATTCACCCATCCCAATTCCATCAATACGCGCTGCTCCGAGCCCCCTCACCCCTGCCAGCTCTATATCCCCTGCCCTCCCCACCCCATTCACCCATCCCAATTCCATTGATACGCGCTGCTCCAAGCCCCCCTCACCCATCCAACTCTATATCCCCTGCCCACCCCACCCCATTCATCCCCACCCCACTCCATTCATTCCCGCACTCCCCATCCCAATTCCATTCGTACCTGCGTCTCCCAGCCCCCCTCACCGCTCCCAGCTCTATATCCCCTGCACTGCCCACCCCACCCCATTCACCCATCCCAATTCCATCAATACGCGCTGCTCCGAGCCCCCCTCACCCCTCCCAGCTCTATATCCCCTGCCCTGCCCACCCCATTCATCCCCACCCCAACTCCATTCATTCCCGCACTCCCCCATCCCAATTCCATTCGTACCTGCGGCTCCCAGCCCCCTCACCCCTCCCAGCTCTATATCCCCTGCCCTGCCCACCCCACCCCATTCACCCATCACAATTCCACTAATACGCGCTGCTCCGAGCCCCCCTCGCCCCTCCCAGCTCTATATCCCCCCGCCCTGCCCACCCCACCCCATTCACCCATCCCAATTCCATCATACGCGCTGCTCCGAGCCCCCCTCACCCCTCCCAGCTCTATATCCCCTGCCCTACCCACCCCATTCATCCCCATCCCAACTCCATTCATTCCCGCACTCCCCCATCCCAATTCCATTCGTACCTGCGGATCCCAGCCCCCCTCACCGCTCCCAGCTCTATATCCCCTGCCCTACCCACCCCACCCCATTCACCCATCCCAATTCCATCAATACGCGCTGCTCCGAGCCCCCCTCACCCCTGCCAGCTCTATATCCCCTGCCCTGCCCACCCCATTCATCCCCATCCCAACTCCATTCATTCCCGCACTCCCCCATCCCAATTCCATTCGTACCTGCGGATCCCAGCCCCCCTCACCCTCCCAGCTCTATATCCCCTGCCCTGCCCATCCCACCCCATTCACCCATCCCAATTCCATCAATGCGCGCTGCTCCGAGCCCCCCTCACCCATCCAACTCTATATCCCCTGCCCTGCCCACCGCATTCATCCCCACCCCAACACCATTCATTCCCACACTCCCCCATCCCAATTCCATTCGTACCTGCGGATCCCAGCCCCCCTCACCCCTCCAACTCAATATCCCCTGCCCTGCCCATCCCACCCCATTCACCCATCCCAATTCCATGAATACGCGCTGATCCGAGCCCCCCTCACCCCTCCCAGCTCTATATCCCCTGCCCTGCCCACCCAATTCATCCCCACCCCAACTCCATTCATTCCCGCACTCCCCCATCCCATTCCATTCGTACCTGCGGATCCCAGCCCCCCTCACCCTCCCAGCTCTATATCCCCTGCCCTGCCCATCCCACCCCATTCACCCATCCCAATTCCATCAATACGCGCTGCTCCGAGCCCCCCTCGCCCCTCCCAGATCTATATCCCCCGCCCTGCCCACCCCCACCCCATTCACCCATCCCAATTCCATCAATACGCGCTGCTCCGAGCCCCCCTCGCCCCTCCCAGCTCTATATCCCCTGCCCTGCCCACCCCATTCATCCCCATCCCAACTTCATTCATTCCCGCACTCCCCCATCCCAATTCCATTCGTACCTGCGGATCCCAGCCCCCCTCACCCTCCCAGCTCTATATCCCCTGCCCTGCCCATCCCCACCCCATTCACCCATCCCAATTCCATCAATAACTCGCATCGCCCGAGCCCCCCTCGCCCCTCCCAGCTCTATATCCCCCGCCTGCCCACCGACCCACCCCATTCACGTCCATCCCAATTCATCAATACGCGCTGCTCCGAGCCCCCCTCACCCCTCCCACCTATATCCCCCCCCTGGCCCACCCCACCCCATACACCCCATCCCATTCCATCAATACGCGCTGCTCCGAGCCCCCTCACCCCTCCCAGCTCTATATCCCCTGCCCTGCCCACCCCTTCATCCCCATCCCAACTCCATTCATTCCCGCACTCCCCCATCCCAATTCCATTCGTACCTGCGGCTCCCAGCCCCCCTCACCATCGAACTCTATATCCCCTGCCCTACCCACCCCACCCCATTCACCCATCACAATTCCACTAATACGCGCTGCTCCGAGCCCCCCTCACCCATCCAACCCTATATCCCCTGCCCTGCCCACCCCACCCCATTCACCCATCCCAACTCCATTCATTCCCGCACTCCCCCATCCCAATTCCATTCGTACCTGCGGATA